>NW_026267506.1:13239-19930 GCF_000697945.3 Frankliniella occidentalis
AATCAAAAAAGTACTCTATAATTGTTGTAGTATGCACTTTCAGGATTAATTTAAGGTATAGAATGCCAAAAGTCTGCCAAAAAACTGTGCGCACAGAAGTTTCAAAAGTTACGTAAACTTTTAAGTTAAAAAAGTTCTATGCGCAAAGTTTTTTGATGGATTTGGACATTCTATTGCTTAAATGAGTTTTTAAAGTGAGTACTACTACTATTATAAACCACTTTTTTGATATTGTCTCTTGTTTAGATTTTAAGGATTTCAGTATACCCTCCCCTTAATGGTGTTTTAGATAGGAAATTAGCTAGATAGTCAGGACAACACCAAGGGACAGGCCTAACCTTTCTTAAATTCATAATGACGATCTGCATTCTTTTGGTTAATTTTTATGAAGGTTGAACTCTTTCTTTTAGGTGGTCCTCAGAGTAAATTCCGGGACACTTCCATGAGATGGTTCCTAACCTTTTTTTTTTTTTCGAGTGTGCACCGATGAGAAACAAGTATGTTTTGTGAGTATTTTTTTTTAACTCTTTCGGTTCGGATAAATAATCTCTTTTCTTTCGCAGTATTTAACGAGGGCGCGCATAAAGCAGCAGCCAGTAACGCAACAGACGCGCAAATGCAGCAGTCTTTGAGGAAAAGTTTGGAAATTTGGCAATAACGAGGATTTATTCAAAGCAAAACAGTGACAGGTACAGTGGTACAGTGGTATCAAGGAGTCAGTGGTCAAGGAGCAATAATCATCAGTGGTATCAAGGAGCAATAAGTATAGAAAAACAGGTAAGAATTCATATAACCTTGTAAGTTTGGGTTATAACTTCTCCAGCTTCGTTTTCGAAACTGAAAGTGATGGGAATGTTCTTTTCCTTTTCTCGTTCTGTGAGGATTCTCTCTATTTCATCTCCGTTCATGACTGCTTCGATTATTTGTTTGTAGTTCTTCCCAGGTTTGGTGCAATTGGAGGTTGTGTGTCTCCTTTCTCTGCAGTTCTTGCATCGGACATCTTTTAGTTTCTTGGTTTCCGTTGATTCAGTCTCTGTTAATACTAGAAACTCTTCTAGTTCGTTAACCACGTTGTTGAGTCCCGAATTAGTAGGTAATTCTAACTTGGAGACATCGTCTTCGACTAACTTGGTTCTCTCTTGATCTTCAGTTTTCTTGGTTTCTTCCACTTCTTTTGATTCGAAGGTCTTTCTTCCAGCTTGTAGGCACTGTGTTCTTCTACTTGGACTTGGAGGCATTGAAGATTGGTTCCAAAATCCATCTTCCAATTATTCTCCGGATTATATTCCTCCTCTTTTATCATCTCGCACCAGGTAAGATTATTCTCTTCTGCTTTCTTTGCTATTGTTAAAGCTTTTCTAGCTGCCTCTATTTTTGCCTCTTCTGATTTTTCCTTTATTCTTCGCAGATGGTGTTTGATCTCATAAAAATTAGTCTTCTCTTGAAGTTCAAGTTCCAGCTCCATTTCGTCCCAGATGGGGACTTCCATCTCCATAACATCCTCGTCCACTCGTTCGGCCTTTCTGATTCTTAATTCTTTTAGTTTTTCCTTCATTTTGTCTATTTTTGGTTTTAGCACTTCACTTCTTCTTTTCCTTGCTTCTTCCTCTTTTAACACTGCAAACTTCTCTCTTTTCCTTTTCTCCTCCTTCTCCATTTCTTCCCTGGTGAGGGTCCTGTTCCACTTAAACTGGTTTATCTTCTGAGTTTTCGTGGACTTCTCTTCCGCAGGCCTTCCCCGCTTGGCTTTTAGGCCTCTCGCCTTGATTTCTTCTATCTCCAGTGGAGAGAAGTTCCTTTTTAAAAGCGAGACAGGAGCCCTTACTTTTGGAATTTTGTAAGTTTTTTTTTTTTTTTCACTCGAGCACACTTTACTTGCAGTCACAACACAAACTGAGTCACAACACTAAACACACACTCTTAAACACAGCACACACACTCACAGACACTCCACTGTCACTCGCAAACACTTCTGAACACTGCACTTGTTCTTCAGAACTCTCAAAAAAAAAAACTTTTCGGGCGGGCGCGGCGGCGGGCTCGGCGGCGGGCTCGGCGGCGGGCTCGGCTCCAAAGTGCGCCGCCGCTATGCGGGGCGCCACCTCGGCCAGCGCGGCCCCAAGGCCGCGGGGGGCGGGGGTTGGACGGCGGCGGGGCGCAGGGGTGGGATGGCGCGGCCGCGCCTCTGGCCTCACCACGACGACCTACAACAAAAAGACCAGGTTAGAAGTCACATCAAACGATAGAAAGGTACGAGACGAGGACGAAGTAGTACTCACCGGGGCCTCCGCGGCCTCCCGCACGGCCTCGGTGGCCGCCTTCGCCGCCTGCTTCGCGCTGCGCAGCGCTGCGGCCTCCGCCCGCCTGACGGCGTCCCTCAATGCCGCGGGGGTGATGGCAGGCTTCTGGGCGGGGGCGGTGTCCTCGGCAGCGCGGGCGGGGCGGCTGTCGGCTGCCTGGCGCAGGCCGGGGCCGTACCACTGCAGGTCCCCATTTGTGCCGAGGCGGCTGTGAACCGGCTGTAACGAAAAGAGTTAGACAGTGCCAAGGACACATCATGCTGGAGGAGATGTTGAGAGACTTACGCCGCGTTGCGGGGGGGTGATGCGGCGGTTCCCGCGCCACGAACCGCGGCCGCCGCGCCCTCGCGCCGCTGGGGTGGGCTGATGGTCCTCGCGCTCGCCCAGGCGCTCATGTACAGGCTGAACAGACAAACACGCAGAGGTTAAGGCGACATCCAACTTGCAACGGCACTGAGCTAAGAACGAGGATACTTACGGTGCGGGGCGTGGGGGGCACAATTGCCACTCGGTTGGCGAACGCATGGCCGGCCGCCCTGGCCATCTCCTCCTCGGCGCCGGTGGGGCGGCTCGACGGTCCTGCGGCTGCCCAATCGGCAGGTGGGGTGGGCACGGCCGCGGCCTCGGGGGGCCTCTCGCCCATCAAGCGAATATTGACACGCTGAAAAGATAGAATTTCGTCAGAACTCGGCATGCGGCGAGGTTAGGAAAGGGGCTCTAGCGGTGATTTGAACAAGCGCGGCGAACTCATTCGCAGGTTAACACGGCGAGCTAAATCACAGATTGCAAAAGCGAGGCGAACTCAATCGTAGATTTGAAAAGCGCACTTGAGAATCAACGAGTTCAAGAATGAATGGCGGAGGGGCACTCGCGATAGCAACAGGTTAGGAGTCCAACGCTCTGGTCTCACGCGATTTCACTCACTATTGTACTCACCACTTGCTCTTCCTCACTCGAGTCGCTAATATCCAGCCTCAAATACTCTTCTGATGAGGACGACATAATTTCAGAGTTCACAATCGCTCTATCAGTCACACACAATGTCACCCTCTTACGTCTGCCGTACGTCTGACGATCTGTCCCTTGGCCCGGACCTACTCAACCGACCCCCCCTCGCATCGACCAATCAGAGCGCAGCACAATTTCAAATCGGTGACGGCACTGACAGGTGTCAATATTCACGTTTATTTCGCGTTTTAACCATTTGGTGACGTCGCGCGATACGGCGGAAGGCGTGCCGATCTTTATTCTTCCTTGTTTCAACTCGCACCGCTTTATTTGATGCATTAAAACACTTTTATTCAGCTTTAACGAGACCCGGGGTCGGCGCCGCCATTCAAACGGCGGGCACTCATTGGCTGAGCGGTGCGGCACCGTCGGAGACGTTTTTCGAGGACTGTGTGATGTGTTGAAGAGAAATTAGAGTTGGCCATGTGTTTTAAACGTGTTCAAACCTGTCTGTGACTTCCAACCTCCGTATAAACTGTGTTGTCAATGTATGGCGTTTTGGGTTGGAGGCTTTGGCGGGAACCCGGCCGGTGGTCCATCAGCTGACCCGGGCATGCGCACAACACTTTGGCATTCCCTATTGTAGTTCCACAACCCACCACCAGAGGCGCACATTTGAATTTGGGCGCGGAGGACCCAGCCCGCAACTTTAAGGTACCAGAGGATTTGACGCAACCCATCCCTGCACCCCGATGAGACAACCCCACCCCATGTGGTGACAATAAGGTGCCATGGGATATGACGCAACCCCCACCCCTGCCCGCAACTTTAAGGCACCAGAGGACCTGCACTTAGGCCCCTCCGAGGTTATGCCCCTCGGGGGGCGTGGGTCAGGCTCTCGCACGGGCGCATCCGATATCCCCGAACGGAATAACGTATACCCCCTCACTCCACCCATCCCCCCGCCTCGAGGGGGACCCCCACCCCTGCCCGCTTCTTTAAGGTACCGCAACTCTGGGCGCTACCTAGAGGTACGCTTACTACTGGCGTCCTGTCTGCGCATCTTTTCATGAGAAATACAATTTAAAAAAATCTAAAATGGAGCTCACATTTTTACTTGAGTTGAAACTGCTATCGAGACGAATCTGTAAGTGACATGAAGTAGGCATTACGTAAGAAAGTCAATACGATAGGGACAAATCCGTGCTCTCCCCTATCTTGGTTAGAAATGTCCATGACTGAAGCAATAAACTGACGAAAACCATATACGCTCTTTAACATATTATAGGTAGATCCCCAGCGGGTGGCGACATCCAACATAGGTAGGGACTTGTTTGCTTCATTAAACTCCCTTACGTTCGTTCTCGTACGGAAAAAGCGAACGAGGCCCCTCACGGCGGTGACGATGTTTTTGACACGATCATGCATTCCCATGGCTTCGTCCACGGCAAGCTGCAGCAAGTGTGCGCGGCGCACCGGACGCTGAGGATAGGATCGTCATCCGTGGATCGAGCCATTCGTCCGCAGCACCACCTTCGATGTCTTCGATACCGTCGATTACCTCTTCATGGAGCACTCCACTCTAAAGAAGAACGGGAAGAAGATGGCTGCTGGGGCCGGTGGTGGGTGTAGGAACATAACAAACATTCATTTGTTTGGCAGCCGAGACCGACGCCATCTTTCTACTTAACCTCTTCCGCGCGCCGGCCAATGTTGCTTCAGTTAAGTGTGGCAGTGTTGCGCAAATGCAGAAATCATTTAACCACTTCAAATTTGTATTAATTTTAATACTGCGCGAAAAGCGTTAGCTAAAATGATCGTGTCGGTCTCTACGCTTCGTCTGCAAAACAATTGAATGTTTGTTTTGTTCCTACCCCCAACACCGCCCCAGCGGCCATCTTCTTCTTGTTCTTCTTTAGAGTGGAGTGCTCCATCCTGAACGTGCAGAAGCTTGCCGGCCATGAGATACTTACCGCCATTATCAGATGTTACTGATATAATGTTCTTAACAGGAACGTCAAACTTGCGGAGTATGTGTTGGATGACGCTCTTCAGATTCTCTACTGTGGCCCTAATGTGTAGCTTTTCAACGGCGAGAGTGCGGACGACAGTCTGCCCTTCATGCATATATTGCACATTTATGCCACCCTGATGGAACTCTCTATATAAGATCAGGATAGACCGCTATCCAGGATCTACCCAATTTGTCTCATTTTGGACAGATCCTGGATAGACTAATTCTGTCCGAATGGCGTCCAGTAGGCATCATATCTGTCCTCAAGGCAATCCAAGACACGTCTGCCCGTGTCCGAGGCGTCTACAGGATTTTCCGGGCGCGTCTAGGGTGCGTCCGAACGTATGCAAGACGCGTCTGCCCGTGTCCAAGGAGCGTCGTGACCTATCCGGGACTAGTCTGGTTGGGTCCAAAATGAGTCCGGGATAGGCTCGGGCCTGTCAGGGTTGATCCAGGATGTATCCGTATATATCCCGTGAAACCCTAAACATGCAAGGTAGATGTAGGCCAGACCACGTCTCGATTACCAGGCTTCGCGATATCTCACGAAACAGTGTTACGGTGCGACGCGCCTGGCATACATCTACCTTTGCCTGCGGCGCCGACACTCGAGTCGGGTAGTGGCAAAATGTACACAAAGATACGGTCCTACGGCCCATCACCTCGACTAAGCATGCAGGGTTGTACATTTTATCGCTTATTTTCGACAAAAATACCCACTGGCGCCTCAACGGTTTGAGCTAGAGCAAAACGGACAAAATTTTCGTCCACAAGATTCTACTATGACGAGTTACCCCCTAAAAACCATTTTGTAAAATTTAAACAACGTCATTTTTGTGACCCGTTGTTTTTGATTTTTATAAAAATCCAGTTTTTTAGCTAGAATGCTCATCTTCGAGCTCGACCTGTCTTTTTATGGTACAAAATGACCCTGAAAATCCCATGTCGCTCGCTCAATTCGTTCTCGAGTTATCGTGCGGACAGACAGACAGACGTGCAGACAGACAGACAAACAGAAAAAGTTTTTTTTCTGACCAGACAGAGTAATAGGCTTCGCTAATCGCTCAGCCAACAAGTCCCCTGTATGTGGCATACGTGTGACATACAAGTCGCCCATACGAACGCGTCGGGGACATCTATGTGATGGTTGAAGTCATAGGCCCGACATACATGTGACATGTATGTGCACTCACATACAAGTGTGTCGCACATGTATGTGTTCTGAGAAGGTGGTGGGCATTCCCTATTAGAGCGTGGAAAGTGTTTAAGGTAACACATTTTTAGCACAAGGAATACGCTTCACATGCACATATGCGGCAGTACGATTTTAAATACGCTGAAAATGTAAACACATTTTCCGGTGAATTAGCGGTTAGCGGTTTCCGACCGGCAGTGCTCC
The DNA here is from genome assembly GCF_000697945.3 of Frankliniella occidentalis. NCBI lineage: Eukaryota > Metazoa > Arthropoda > Insecta > Thysanoptera > Thripidae > Frankliniella > Frankliniella occidentalis. The sequence goes on from NW_026267506.1 coordinate 19,901, forward strand.
AGGGGAAGGAGGGGAAAGGGAACGGACCCC
>NW_026267506.1:25210-30390 GCF_000697945.3 Frankliniella occidentalis
CCAACTTAGAGTTGACGAACACACCAACTCCAAGAGTAAAAGTTCGAGGTAATGCTTTAATCTTGAAAGTGAGACCATTCGGCAGCTCGTATGTTCATTATTTACTGAGAAATCGACAAAAATCTGCCGCGTCTAAGAAACGGCGGCCATGACACTTTCGTGTCAGAAGTTCGTTAAACGCGGTTTTAAAGTATTTAACAAACGAGTTTCGGCACATCTCACTTGATATTATTCTTCTTTACCCCTTTCTGCAGGTGCGACTACCAGTGGCCCACCTCAAATGTGAGTAGTTTGTTTGTTATAACCTGCACAAGTTTGAGGTGTATAATGACCGAAGTGACAACATTTGACTTTTGCAGGTTATAACAAACTACTCACATTTGAGGTGGGCCACAGGTAGTCGCACCTGCAGAAAGGATTAAAGAAGAATAATATCAAGTGAGATGTGCCGAAACTCGTTTGTTAAATACTTTAAACCCGCGTTTAACGAACTTCTGACACGAAAGTGTCATGGCCGCCGTTTTATGGACGCAGCAGATTTTTGTCGATTTCTCAGTAAATAATGAACATACGAGCTGCCGAATGGTCTCACTTTCAAGATTAAAGCATTACCTCGAACTTTTACTCTTGGAGTTGGTGTGTTCGTCAACTCTAAGTTGGCGAAACTTTGGGAAATGTATGTCAAAGCGCTACTCTCAGACCACTCGCATTCGTATTCTACCTAAAGTTTCTCAGCTCGCAGACCTCGGATATTTACGACAAAAATACCTATGGAAAGTACAGACTGTGCGCTTTACAACGCATATAGGGACAACGTCGGGCAAACACGGCAAAGTACTGAAATTTAAGATTTTCAATCTGCTCTCACGCGCTCCCCAGCGCTCCGGCGGCGGCGGCACGGCTGGGCCCGCGCATGGTTTACGGTCGCGTAGGAGCGTTTCTACCGCCTGCCAGTATACATCTTAGATGCGTGTAGCGCTGCGTAATCGTTTTAATTGGCTGCAATATCGATTACAACATCATACTTACACCGGAAAAAGAACAAACGTTGGCGTCATAAAATTAAAACTAGGTAGATGTACGCCAGACCACATCTCGCGTAACAGGCTCCGCGATATCTCACGAAACACTGTTACGCTGTGACGCGCCTGGCATACATCTACCTAGGCCTGCGGCGCTGACACCCGAGTCCGGCCAAAGTCGTGAGTAGGCACTCGGCCTCAAAAGTCACAAATTTTGTTCTTTGGGGTTTTAGTTTTACGAGTTACACTACCGGAGACCAAAAAATATCTGAGAAAAAACATAGAAATGTTTTGCGGTCATTTTCGTGTAGAAAACTCTCTCTGGCGCCTCAACGGTTAGAGATAGAGCCAAACGGACGAAATTTTCGCCCAAAGGGCTCTACTTTGATGAGTTACCCCTTAGGAAACATTTAAATTTTTTTTTTTTTTTAAATCGCCATTTTGGGGACCTGTGGTTTTCGATTTTTTAAAAATCCAATTTTTGAGCTAGAATGCTCTTCGAACTTGATCTGTCTTTTTATGACACAAAACGACCCTGAAAATCCCAGGTCGCTAGCTCAATTCGTTCTCGAGTTATCGTGATGACAGACAAACAGACAAACACACACACACACACACACAGACGCGAAACTTTTTGATCATCACTGGAGTAATAGGCTTCGCTAATCGCTCAGCCAATGAAGGAGTGAAGCATGGAGATAAAATGTATTTGTTTTATTTTTTTCTGCAGTAGTGCCAATTTCTGAAACGTTTGTTTTAATCTTTCAATGGTTCAGCACAGTACAGGTTAACGGTAAACAGAAGAGCTACTGCATTATATGCACTTCAATGCGCGTTGAAGTGCCCATGAAAGGTGACACATTAGTGACGCATTAAATCAGCGCAGAGTGCACCAAACGCGGATTAAATGCGTATTGAATGCTGTAATGCGCTTTAAAAGCGTCAATGTGTCACCTTTACATTTTAATGTGCATTACGCATTTAATGCGGTTGGCGCTAGTGGGGGTGGATAGAATTAAATGTGCTGAACCATCGAAAGAGTAAAATAAACGTTTCAGAAATTGGCACTACTGTAGAAAAAATAAAACAAATACATTTTATCTCCGTGCTTCACTCCTTCCTTTTAATTTTATGACGCCAAAGTTTGTTCTTTTCGATATTGCAGCCAATGAGCAATTTAGCCGAAACGAAATCGTAACGAAGAACATCAAGATGGCCGCCGTGGAGCCAAACAAACATTCAGCTGTTTGTAAATTCGTCTGCTTTCGCTGAGAGCAAACTGGAGCAATCTACATCTAATAAAATGTTTTCGTCGAATTTCAACATTTTCTCAATATTTTAGGGCGTTGTTGTTAATTACAGGACATTTTTGTTGCATCTACAGCAGACGACTTTACAAACAGTTGAAGGTTTGTTTGGCTCCACGGCGGCCATCTTTATGTTCTTCCTTACTACTTTGTTTCGGCTAAATGGCTCATTAATGCGATTCCGCAGCGCTACACGCATCTAAGATTCTGGCGACTTCCTCGCTCTGGAGTACCCTTGAAGCGGCGTCACACAATGAGCATTACGGTAAGACTTCTACTTATGGTAGTTACGCCCCTATTTTTCAAGTTTTCGGCATCCGGGGCATAACTGATTGGTCACACGGGCCTAAGGTGTGGTTTATTCCCTTTCTCATATCACAATTACACGGAAAAATGTCCATTCTGTGGGTATATTTTAGAATTTTGAATATTTTGAACAATTATTGAACACGTCATTTCTTATCCCAATGGGTACTAGGTGGCAAAAGAGGTTCATTCGACCTCAGATTCAACCTCAGCGGTGGTGTTATGTGCGGAAACGACACCCAACACGGTACATTGGGGTCGAAAGTCATCTCGCTCCAGTTACGCCCCTTTTTCCAAAATGGCGGCCTCTGGGGCCTAAACGCGAGGTCGCACGGACTTGGAGTTATGTTTATTCGCTTTCTCACGTCGAAATCTCCCGGAAACATTCCTGAGATGGTTTCTGTACGACCATTTTGAAATTTTCGCTTTTTTGATCAAATCTTGAACAAATGCGCTAAAATTTCGGTTCCTACGGGTCCAAAATGAGTGTGCTGCGGTTCAAGTCGAACGTTAGGGTCTAAAGGACCCCTTCACCAAAAATCACGCTTTTTGTATGTTTTGCCATTTCCTTATAGAATTTAAGGTGTACCGCTACGACTAGGTAGCGGGGCGGCACAGACGGACGGCGCGGCGCACGTCCAGGTCGGCGATGCCGTCAAGGAACTTCTTTCTGATGACTGTCTGGAGGGAGGTCTCCGCCCAGGTGGGGTAGGCCTCCCGCGCCAACCGGAGGACGTCGGCGCCGAAGTTCCCGAGAGACCCACCGTGCTTCTGGACCCTACGGTCGAACTCTGCCTCGGCGACCTCCTGCCGTTGGGCCGGGCCGTTGTGCTGCTCGAAGCGCTCCCGCAGCCGGTCGTAGTTCCTGAAGTCGGCCGGCGGGAGGGTCTGGATGAGGTCCGCCGCGCGGCCCTGCAGTGACTCCAACAACCGGCGGCCTCTGGCGAAGGCTGAGCGGCGGCGGCGGGCCGCTATGAAGATCTTCGAAAACTCCTTGCCAATCCCACTTCTGACACCAGTGTTAGGAGGAGGGCGATTCGGGATGGCAAGGGTTTGTTGCGGGTTATGTACAGGGCACAGGGAATTGGGAAGGATGCGGTCAGGACAAGAGTGCACCGGGGCAGCCGGCGGCCAGGGTAACCAGGCAGCCGCAACAGAGCTAGGGGGGAAGTGGCGCCGGAGGAGAGGGGAAGGGCTGGTCTAGAACCCCAACAATATCCATCAAATGTCACCTGTCAATGTCACCTTTCATGAGGCGCGTTCTGCCTGGTCAAAGGAGAAGCAGTCGGCCATGAAATATTTCAGAAAGCTGTTAACGATTTATTTGGTGACATTGAAGGAGTAGTTATGTTTTCTGATGGCATGCTTATAGTAGCTGATACTGAAGAACATGATATTTTTTTCCTTAAGTCATAGAGAGAGCCAAACAAAATAATGTACATTTCAACCCAAATAAGATCCAATATAAGAAAAGTTCAGTTAAATTTTTGGGTCACATTTATTCAGAAGCAGGCAAATCAGTTCATCCAGATAGAATAGAGGCTATAATGAAATTAAAGGTACCACAAAGTGTTAAAGAATTACAAAGATTATTAGGTATTGTTAATCATCTAAGGGAGTTTGTTCCTAATTTATCAGATGATACTGCTTTCCTTACCCTACAGCTTCGCAAAAAGGCGCGCCTCCCTGACGCCACCACGACTCGCGCTGCTCGACTACGCATTCCAACCGGTGAGCCACCCCGGAGCCACTCGGACTGCCGCTGGGGTCTCTGGGCTCGGTGACCGTTACCCGAGGTTGTGGGGTGCGCCGCAGCCCGACGGGTCTTAGGCGGAACACACGAGCCTTGCTAAAAGGAAAACCTGCCTGCTCGGTGCGCTATACGGTCCATGCGACAGTGAAAGTACTCACGCGACTCGGTTAAGTATGCAATGGTGGCCTGGTAAACCGCGGATCGCACTACCATATCCTCGACGTCGACCTGCAAAAGTCTTAAAATTAGGACTGTCAGAGCCGTTAGAAGTAGAACATTTGGCTTTGAAAGTACAGGAAACCTTCAGGAAACGAGCACATGCTTCCCGATCGAAAGTTGGTCGAGCCATATCATCAGCAGGCAGCACTTGCTCGCGGCCTGGGGGCTCCCGCGGCGTTACCAGGCAACAACAGTGCTCCTGCCTGCAGCCGTAAGTGAGTCAGGTACTGTGTGTCAGGGCACGAGGGGAAAATCACTTGCGTAGGCTCCACTGTAAAACTTAGTTGTTAAAAAACAGCTCAGTTGTTGAAGCTCAGCTCAGGTGTTCGAGAATAACAAAAGTTGTTGAAAAACAAGTACGTTTGTTGTCAATGTATGTTAGTATTGGACTATTTAGCACCATTTTGTTTTTGCTGACTTTTTTTTATTACTGTTACTGGACAACTTTTGCTGTTATTTGACAAACGAAGCTGTTTTACAACAACACGAGTCAGTTAAAAACTTAACAACGAATTTGTTGTTAAGTGACAACAATTTTTTTACAGTGTACAACGTGACATCGGACAACCCCCC
>NW_026267506.1:30440-31919 GCF_000697945.3 Frankliniella occidentalis
ACAGACAGACGCGAAACTTTTTGATCATCACTGGAGTAATAGGCTTCGCTATCGCTCAGCCAATTAATGTGGCACATTGTAGCAATATATGTCATACCCCTGCCATTGAAGGAACTATGCGAAGTGAAATATACCAGGTTTGTTTTTAAATGCGACGGCTTTTTGCATGTATAGCTTTAAGCCATAAATAATTGATAATTGAGAAGTTACAAAAATGGGAATCAAATGCAATATGTTAGGGTAAAAAAGCACAGCACACTTAACAGTACAGATATATTTCATTTATTCAATATCAACTTCAATTGTAACAATGACTAACAAGGCCACATTAAGAATCGGCAACAACTTTTATATATTATTATTTGTTCCAATTTGAATATTGCGCAATGACCCTACAAGAGACCGCAAAAAATGATGTATCCCTTACATGATGTTGGGTCGTACCAGGCAAGCTATGACAATACAAATAATAAAGCATTAGTTACGTGGAAGAGACAACTATGCAATCACCATGCGTCTACAATTTCCCATAAGAAACTAGTTGTTTAGTCAGTAAGGTTTACTTCGTAAATAGAAGATTATTACTAAAGAAACAAAAATACAAAGGAGCTATTACTATTACAAATACTGAACTTAGAATATAGTAAATGAGAACTTACATGACCTTTAACCTCACCATCATCTGCAAGTTTAGGAGAGTCTTTAATAATTCCCAATGCCATGGACATTTTTCTGGTTTTTTAGGATAACTAAAAACAAAGGTCTCATAGAATGTATTGAATAGCCATACAGCATAATTTTCCATAGTTCAAAAGAAATACTCACTAGCTCTCACTGTTTCCTCCATTCTTTTTAATCTGGTACTCCGTCAGAAGAGAGATCATTGATTTCCTGAATAGTCGTGGCGGTAGCCAAAAAACAGTGGCAAAACATACAAAAAGCGTGACTTTTGGTGTAGGGGTCCTTTAGACCCTAACGTTCGATTTGAACCGCAGCACACTCATTTTGGACCCATAGGAACCGAAATTTTAGCGCATTTGTTCAATATTTGATTTTTAAAAAAGCGAAAATTTCAAAATGGTCGTACAGAGACAATCTTAGGAATGTTTCCAGGAGATTTTGACGTGAGAAAGCGAATGAACGTAACGCCAAGTCCGTACGACATCGCGTTTAGGCCCCAGAGGCCGCCATTTTGGGAAAAGGGGCGTAACTGGAGCGAGATGACTTTCGACCCCAATGTTCCGTGTTGGGTGTCGTTTCCGCATATAACACCACCGCTGAGGTTGAATCCGAGTTCGAATGAACCTCTTTTGCCACCTAGTACCCATTGGGATAAGAAATGACGTGTTCAATAATTGTTCAAAATGTTCAAAATTCTAAAATATACCCACAGAATCCATTTTGGACATTTTCCCGTGTAATTGGGAAATGAGAAAGGGATTAAACCACACTTTAGGCCCGAGTGACCAATGAGTTACG
>NW_026267506.1:38459-38851 GCF_000697945.3 Frankliniella occidentalis
GCGCCAGGCGCGTCGCAGCGTAACAGTGTTTCGTGAGATATCGCGAAGCCTGTTACGCGAGACGTGGTCTGGCGTACATATAGCTAGTTTAAATTACAGGTTTTATTTATATCTCAGGATGATAAAGCTAAGGTGCCACGCAAAACAGCTGAAAAGCTGCAAGCCCCTATTTGTAATGCACCTCAAATATAGGGTTCGTGTGGATGACCATGACTTTGCTGTTGGCGGACGCAACCAATAGGGTGTTCCAGGCAATCGAAAACGGAAGTAGAAAAAGAACAAACTCACTGACGTTTCTGTTTCCGTAATGGCTCTGATTAGTCGAGCTAATGAGCACCTTACCCCATTCGGCGGAACCATAACAAAGCAGAAGCCTCTAGTCGCTAAAATAT
>NW_026267506.1:46245-50839 GCF_000697945.3 Frankliniella occidentalis
ATAGCTTTTTCAAAGCAGAAGGGCGGGCTAAAAACAACGGGTCCCAAAAATGCCGTTTTTTAAAAATAATTTTTTATGGTTTCCTAGGGGGTAACTCATCAAAGTAGAGCCCTTTGGGCGAAAATTTTGTCCGTTTTGCTCTAGCTCAAACGGTTGCGACGCTAGAGGGAGTTTTTAACGAAAATAAGCGAAAAAATTTACGATCCTGCATGCTTAGTCAAAGTGACGGGCCGTTGACGGGCCGGAGGCCCGTATCTTTGCCTACAGTTTTGCACTTGGCGACTCGGGTGTCAGCGCCGCAGGCCAAGGTAGATGTATGCCAACCGCGTCGCAGCGTAACAGTGTTTCGTGAGACATCGCGAAGCCTGTTACGCGAGACGTGGTCTGGCGTACATCTACCTTGTAGACCATTTAGTCGTTTTCACCTTATTTTTGCCAAGAAATGCCTCCTAGCGTCCAAACGGTACGAGATAAAGCAAAACGGACGAAATTTTCACCCAAAGGTTTCTACCTTCACGAGTTACCCGTTAGGAACCCCTGAAAACATATTCGGTAAAAGATACATTTTGCCTTCTGTGGGTTTTTGATTTTCTAAAAAGTCAATTTTTGAGCTAGAATGCTCATCTTCGAACTCGATCTGTCTTTTTATGATACAAAACGACCCTGAAATTCCCAGATCGCTCTATCAATTCTTTTCGAGTTATCGTGCGGACAGACAGACAGACAAACAGACAGACAAACAGAGAAACAGAATGAAACTTTTCTGGTCAGTGGAGTTATGGGCTTCGCTAATCGCTCAGCCAAAAAAAACAACAACGGCGTAAATATAGAACGGCAGGGGAGGGAGGGGGGGAAGGTGGAGGGAAGCACTCACCCGATCAAGCAATTTCTCGCACACGCGTGCCCTAACCGCCGGGTCTCCGGGTTTCAGTTCCTGCACTTTGGACCCTTTCCAGGCCTTCAGGTTTGCTCATCCCAAGCTGTCGGGCAGTTTCCCGCACGCTTGTGTGCGGGTCGCCCTGCTCGGGGTCCGTAGCCTGCGCGACGAGCGCGATAGCCTCTGGATTTCTGGCATTCCTTGCGTGAACTCTACCTGCACCTAAATAAAATTGATTCGTTGTTAACTCTACCGATACGGAGTAAAATTCGCAAACCAATATTTGCCATGGAACATAGTGTCACCCCATACCGACCTTCTCTCGTTTTTTGATGCCGAAAGAGCAGATTGAGGTGCATTTGATCCCTGTCCCCTTTTGTAGGTTCCAGCCCACAAGGAAGAAGATGAGGATAGGGGAGGTCTTGCTGATGGGAACACCAAGCCAGATGTTGGGGGAGTTGATGTCTTGGATGAATCAGCGAGGTTGTTGATCAAGGCTTCCATGCTGGGAGCTACTCTAGGTGCCGGAGTCGGTGCTTCAACGGGTCTGGGTATTACACCTGTGCTGACTGTCTTGTGCACCGAATTCACAACATTGAGGGTAGTTGCGATTCTAGCATCCACTCTTTGTAGAGTGTCCCACACTGTCGATAGATTTGCATGGAGTTCTCTCAAGACTGACTCATACTCACTCACTGCTGATGCCATCTTGACGATGACTTTCCCGATATGCTCAACCTTTGTGTTCAAATCATCTATTCGTTGCATGCTTTGGCCAGTGATGCCCATTGTTAGTGTGGTGATCAGGTGGAGGGGTACCCCAGGCTCTACTGTCTCTAGGATTTTCTCCACCTCCGCCACAGTTTGGGCGGACGTGAGTGCAGCATGCAGTTCTTTTAGGGCTTCCTCCTTCCCTTTGTGGGTCACATGACGAGACTTCGGCCTCTGATCCTGGGTTGGTCGCGTCACCGGAGCCTTTTTCGAGACTGGCACAGCGAACTCTTTGGCCGCCTCAGAGCGCCCTGGGATCACTACACTGGCCGTTTCATCTTTGCATCCGGCCACATAGGCCAGCTCTAAGAATCCAAAAACAATGCTGCAGCATTCCGTGACTTCTTCAATGTAGTGGGGCTCAATTAGTTCCACCCACTCCTGTCGAGTGAACAGTATTGGATTAGGGGTCTTTCCTGTGCACAAGGTAACCCCAAATTCTAAGAAAGATACTACTTGGGGCCTTAAACCGGTTGATTCAGCCAGCAACTTCCGGATTTTTGTTCCCACAGTCTGGACATCCAGCTGCGGTATGAGGGCTGCGCAGTACTGTAACAGTTCAGCGCTAAGGTAAGGACGAGCTTCATCATAGGGAACATGTATTGGCTCCCAACTCTCCACAACAGTGGCTAGATTCGTCACTGCATCATCTTCAGCTCCCGAAACATCTCCTTCAGCGTCTTCATGCTCACTTACTCCCTCAAAGTCCTGGGGAGCCGCTATCGCGTCTTTCCGTTCTTGTTCCTCACACAAGTCGGCCCAGAGGGTCGACTTGGGTTTTACTAATTCCGCCACCTTTTCGTGTGCCGACTTTACTTTTGACTCTTTCGGCCTGTTGAAAGGTGCCCTCAAGTACTTAGCCCCTTTTGACTCTTTAACTGCTATGTAGTGCTCTCTCACACTAATGGCGTGTTGATGATGGACAAGAAGTTCTTCTGGGATACAGTGAACTCTCGATAACTGTCGCCGCGACAGTTATCGAGGGTACTGTGCGTTCGCTGCTGCCCTGCTCCGCTCTCCCCACTCCTCCGGCAGGCGAGTCGGGCGAGCCGCCGGAGCCGGCAGTCAGTCCGCATGGAACGCGCTATTTTTCTGTAGCTATCTCTCTCGCACGCGATAGTTATCGAGGCGACAGTTATCGAGAGTCCACTGTATGTATAGATGGAGGAGCCCTCACCGACACATATGTTGCTAGGAGATCGAGTCCTCCAAATGCTCACCTGACTCTACAGAAGGGGGGCGTTGATTCCTATACACAACTGTGTTTGGTTTGCCAGCTTGAAATGACATCTACAATACACTATGTTCATAGCCAGGACGACGAGCCTCAAAATTGCCTGCCGAGGAGTCTATTTTTCAAATAGGTGAAATAATGGCGAGGAGGTTGAGGACGAAGCGGGTAACGCTGCGCATAGAGCAGCAGCTTGCCTCGGATGGTTCTCTCCGACCTTTCCTAAAATCAAGATCATCCGTGTCCGATCTTGGTTATTCAACAGATTTAACCTGGCAAAAACAGGTGCTTGCGCAGCCATGTTGATCACTAACCAAAACAAACAACCGGAAAACCGGAAATGCGAAATGTTTTCCTCGACGCCCCCTCCCTTCCCACCTACTTCCGTTCAGTTCCATCTCCCCCCACCCCCCGCTCGACTGCCTCTTGCTGCTTCTGCTGACGTCCCAACATTACCCCCTCTCCCCCCCCTACCTGGACGCCCGCTCCGCAGCGCTACCCCCTGCCCCAGCGACTCTAGTCCGGCGGCGATGGAGGGGGCAGGCGCCTCGCCCCGCTACCGCTCCCTGGCCACAGCGCCTGCAAGCCAGCGCGTAGCAACCCAACGAACTGGAACGTCTTAGCCTGGACACCCGTTACCTCACACCTTCAATTCAAATTAATACAAATATTGAACTTACCTCAGCAATGCAAGTTCTATCAGCTGCAATATAGTTTTTGCTTTGAAGGATAACATCCACTGCAGACTTAAGTCTTTCCTTTACAAAATTTTTGAAGTGTGGCTGCCAAAGTTAAAGAAAAAATTACTTCTCACAGAAATGGTGTGGTGTAAAATGCCTGAAGCCTTCAATGACATTCACAGTGTCTTTATCACCTCAGGAAAAAAAAAATAGGCGAGTTTGAAATATTTACAAGCGAGGTTTCTAAAAGGGCATTTGCAGGCCTCATTTCCTGATCTAGATTGAGTTTGCATCCATCATAGATTATTCGCTTTTCCACAATGCTGGTAGCAAAGTCAGCAGACATTCGACTGTAACCGAAAAATGAGGGGACATTTTGCTAGCTATATGTACGCCAGACCACGTCTCGCGTAACAGGCTTCGCGATACCTCACCAAACACTGTTACGCTGCGAGATAAGTTAACAGGAGAATTTACGGAAATAAGACCTTTCGGCCCCCGGCCCCCAAATTTGGCAGGCTAACAGCATTTGTCGGGGACGTATTGCTCTAAACGTACTGAAATAAAAGTGCTGATATTCGATAAAGAAATTCATTAAAAGTTCTCATTTTTACAGGTTGTTATATAAAAATCAACGTTTTAGTGATAGTGGGTACTCTAGGGCACCTATACCCAAAAGGATGGTGTAGTTTGACGCCAAATGTGCGGTTTAAGTACTACCCCGTTGTCATTTTTCGATATAAAGCCTTTTCTGCGATTTAATGGACCATTTGTTGGCTGAGCGATTAGCGAAGCCTATTACTCCAGTGATCAAAAAGTTTCGCGTCTGTCTGTCTGTCTGTCATCACGTTAACTCGAGAACAAATTGAGCTAGTGACCTGGGATTTTCAGGGTCGTTTTGTATCATAAAGAGACAGATCAAGTTCGAAGTAGAGCATTCTAGCTCAAAAAATGGATTTTAAAAAAATCAAAAACCACAGGTCCCAAAAATGACGTTTTTTTTAAAAATAATTCCATTATGGCTCCCTAAGTGGT
>NW_026267506.1:50889-52946 GCF_000697945.3 Frankliniella occidentalis
CGGGTAGAGAATCTGCGCTCACCCGACGCTCGCAGCGTAAGAGTGAGACAGCACTCAGAAGCCAGCAGCTGTCTCTGTCTCTCACGTCACACTCGGCGTCCATCGATGAAGACGACTCTGGCTCGCTCGGCACGCCAAGCCACACTAGGCGTCACCTGTCCCCGCAACCTCACCTCTCGCCCTGCTGGTCCAGCCGAGCGGGGGTCTGCGTGCGAAGAGCGTGCGGAAGCTCGGCGAAGGGTCGGTGATTCGGAGGCTGCCCGGCTTACCCGACTTGCCCGACAGAGTCTCCGTCGGGCCGGGTCGGGTACAGACGCCGGCGAGCATCGGGTAAGCGAAAAGACGTTTAACCGACCGATTGCAAACTCTATCCGTCGGTTTACGCAGTAATTACTATCAAGAAGGACGGCATGGGAAGACCGGAGGCCATGACTTATTCTGGGCTGACGTTTATAGCCATCCGAAGTGGAAAACACAGTGGATCCACCGCTGCTACCCATGCCACGGATCTGCAGTCTTTGGAAGACTTTAAGGACTTGGCTCATAGTCCGGCTGGAAAAGTGAAACCTGTGCTAATGCTCTCCGTGAACGGGGGCCCGGATGAAAATCGGCGCTATGAGAAAGTTTTAGTCACTGCATTACTCACTTTATTGACCATGACTTGGATGGGCTCTTTGCTTTTACAAACGCACTGGGACGGTCGGCGTACGACAGAGTAGAGAGAAGAATGGCACCGCTTAGTCGAGAGCTTTCAAGCGTTGTTCTACCCCATGACTATAAGGGCATTGCCGTAGACAAGCGGTTTAAAACCGACAAATTGGGAGGCAATTTCAGCAGAGGCAAACTGAAATGAAGAGGTAGGAAAAACACTGAAGACTTTTCAAAATGGAAGTGAATTCACTTCAGATCATATGTGAGAAAAATCAACCTCAACTACACATAATTTTTTCCGTTCATTGTAAGAGTTAATATCTTTGATGATGTAATTGTCAAGCGCATACAGGCAACCTATTTCTTTTAAGAAATTCTCAAAGGGCATGTAGATTTAAGAAAAAGTTAGAATAAAATATAAGTGTAAAGCTTCACAATTGTGTGGCATTTATAATTTACATTTCATATAAACTACCCTTACCTCATGAAAGAACTTAGGTAAGTTCTTCACCTGCACAGTTGGAGTTACATGAGAGGTTTCTGTGTCACCAGCCATCTCCTGCACCAGTACAAGCTTCTGAAAGTCATAAAGTACCTCCTCGTCACACAATTTTGATGGCGACTTTACATCGGCAAACTGACCGAACAAAATATTAAAATCGGGTTACATATTTGATACCGGTTTTTTTAGCAAATGTACCGGGTGTCCAGGCTAAGACGTTCCAGTACGTTGGGTTGCATACGCGCTGGCTTGCAGGCGCTGTGGCCAGGGAGCAGTGGCGGAGCGAGGCGGCTGCCCCCTCCACCGCCGCCGGACTAGAGTCGCTGGGGCAGGGGGTTAGCGCAGCGGAGCGGGGCGGGCGTCCAGGTAGGAGAGGGGGTGCAAGATGGCAACACACCCCCGTGACTTCCCCATGTCATCGCGCTCACCCCCGCGACTTCGCGGCCACCCTCGCGCTCACACCCGCGACCTCGCGGCCACCCTCTCGCTCACCCCCGCGACCTAACGGCCACCTTCGCGGCCACCCTCGCGGCCACCCTTGCGAGCACCGCCCCTACGCACCCCGCGGTGACAAGCACCTTTGCAATGGTCTTACTCCCTATTCCTTTGCCCCCCCCCCCCCCTCCAAGTAGGGTAGGGGGTGCGAGAGGGACAACAACATCGCAATCACTTCTGCTACAGGCGTCCGTCCAGCACGCCCGCCCACACATTCACCTTCCACCTTCCCTGGACCTTTGCCACAACGTTGTAATGGGGGTTTTCCTCTGCCCAGTGGCGAGAGTTCTGGCCGTTGAAGTGCCCCCCACTAGACACAGTGCACTCATCAGACCAGATTACCCTATTTACAAGGTAGATGTACGCCAGACCACGTCTCGCGTAACAGGCTTCGCGATACCTCACGAAA
>NW_026267506.1:58306-59587 GCF_000697945.3 Frankliniella occidentalis
CTACCTGACTCGGGTGTCAGCGCCGCAGGCCAAGGTAGATGTATGCCAGGCGCGTCGCAGCGTAACAGTGTTTCGTGAGGTACCGCGAAGCCTGTTACGCGAGACGTGGTCTGGCGTACATGTACCTAGTTTATTTTCACTTTATTTTCGTCAAGAAATGATCTCTAGCACCCTTTTCGGTCAGAGGACACTACTTTGACTAGTTACCCCTAAGGTACCCAGATAACAAAAATGTTAAACAAGCAGGCCCGCCCTTCCGCCAAACGAAGTTGCCAGCTTCGCTTCGCTGCGCCGGCTTGGCCTGCTGGCGGCGATGGTCGGGCCTGCGGCCCGACCATTTCTGTCACGCGATTTGCGGAAGAACATAGTCAAATGATGTAACGGGCCTTCGACCTGCAAAGCCCGTCGTCCTTAAAATTTGCCCCGTAGACACGAGAAAGGGATGTAACGGTTAAGAGCCGCGACTACAACCCACCCTTCTGCTTAGCAATTGGTTTTTGGGGTGGGGGGGAGGGAGTTTCTTTCCTCATTTGCGGTTTTGGGCCTTCTTCTACAATTATTGTTCACTACAGCAATTTTTAGCTTATTTTCGTCAAAAAAGACCCTTCAGCGCCTAAACGATTCGAGATAGAGCAAAACGGACGAAATTTTCGCCCATAGGGCTCTACTTTCGCGAGTTACCCCTTTCGAGATCTTTAAAAAAATATTTTTTCCGACTTTTTTGACCTACCCCATTTTCTTTGATACCCCCTTTTAGTCCTTTAGGGGTGGTTTCCAGGATTTGCCGTAGGCGTTTCGTTTTCTAGGAGTGAAATTTAAGATCTGAAAATTTGAAGTCTCTAGCACATCTCCTTGTGGAACAGACAGACACACAGACACACACGAGGTCGTTTGCATTAGCCCGCTGGGTAGCTTTTTCAAAGCAGAAGGGCGGGCTAAAAACGTCTATTTTAGGGCCCGTTGTTTTTGATTTTTATAAAATCCAATGTTTGAGCTAGAATGTTCATCTTCGAACTCGGTCTGTCATTTTATGATACAAAACGACCCTAATATTCCCAGATCGCTATCTCAAGTCTTTCTGGAGTTATCGTGCATACAGACAGACAAACAGCTTAAACCGTTGAGGCGCTAGAGGGTATTCTTGACGAAAAAAAGCGAAACAAGCTGGGCCCGCTCTTCCGCCAAACCAAGTTGCCAGCTCCGCTTCGCTCCACCGGCAACTCGGTTCAGCTGGGAGCGGGCCCAGCTTGGCCTGCCGGCGGCGTTTGGGACGGGCCGAAG
>NW_026267506.1:60217-64893 GCF_000697945.3 Frankliniella occidentalis
TAAACGGTGAGAGCTAGAGCCAAACGGACAAAATTTTGGCCCATAGGGCTCTACTTTCACAAGTTACCCCTTAGGAGACCAAATATTTTCTAAAATTTATACATTTATTTTTGGGCCACTTTCGTGAGAGAAACTCGCTTTAGCGCCTAAACGGTGATAGATAGAGCCAAACGGACGAAATTTACGCCCATAGGGCTCTACTTTCACAAGTTACCCTTTAGGAGACCATAAAAAAATATTTTATTTCCACTTCTTGGACCAACCCTATTTCTTTGTTACCCCCTCAGACCCACTCAGGGGTGGTTGCCAGGATTTGCACAAACCGTTTCGTTTGTCCAAAAGTAACAAGAATAATACCCTGAAAATTTCAGACCTCTAGCTCACGTCCTTCTTGGGGAACGGACAGACAGACAGACACAAGGGCGATGGCATAAGCCCGCTTCTATAGCTTTTAAGCAAAAGAGCGGGCTAAAAATGTACAACCTTGTATGCTTAGTCGAGGTGACGGGCCGTTGACGGGCCAGAGGCCCGTGTCTTTGTGTACATTTTCCAACTACCAGACTCGGGTGTCAGCGCCGCAGCCTTATACTTTTCATTGCATGTTCTTTTGCGATAAAAAGCTATCATGTCTATAAAAGCAACCCGATCCGAAATGAATTGTACGTTTTTGGGTTGCGAAGCAGTTGCTTTTGAATCGCTGCTATACGCGCGCTAGGTGCATCAAGATCGCTAGGGTTCCCTCACATATTTCACCAAGGGATTGCCTGAGTTCGCTCCGATTTTCCATAGGCTCGCTCGTGCACAAGACGTTCGCTCAGGTTCGCTCGGACATTACGCCATAGAGTCGTCAGTATTTGCCTCCGGTAGCCACGGGTTCGCTCTAGGTCGCTCGTGTGAGCGAGGAGCTCGTCAGCGGGCCACCAGAGTGCGATTGGACCGCGGAAAGCTAGCTTTTGAGTCGCTCACTTCAGTACGTTCGCGCGCATTCGTCGGTTGGCCTAACTCGGCAGAACAGTGAGGTTTTACACGCTGATCGTCAGTAAGCGCGCTAGCCGCAGTCGTAGCGACTCGAGCCAGTAAGTCAGACTTTCGGGATCGAATCCTAGCAAAAGCGTAAAAAAAGACCGCCGAGAGCCAGACCATCGGCGAACATTTTTGAGAAATGTTTGCTCTGGGTACGCCAGAACTCGCGAAATGACCCCTTTGCGATACGTGCCGAATTGAAAGCGAACAAGGAACAGCGAACGCTTTTTGTATGCTTTCTGAGACGCTTTCTTTATGCTCAAACGACTCATCCGCAACCCAAAAGCAAACAATTCATTTTAGATCGGGGATAAATCAAAGGAATCAAAAAAATGAGTTATCGCAAACTTTTGTGATAAAAGTATCATAGATCCAGATTCAGTGTACGATATCTAGTTAGACACTCACCGAAGATCTCGATCACGAAGATCTTTTCTATACAAATCCGCTTGGAACACGCGTGCATCTGGGCCCGCAACTGTTGCTGCTCGATCCGCCTGGTGCCGCGGAGGTGCGCCAACCTCCGCAGCATAATCTTTGCAGGAAAAGACATACGCAGTCTGTCTATGAGGATGGTGTCCTCCTCCTCCGGCGTCATTTCAGCAGCCACAAAACTCGCGACAAATTCCTGGTCGTCTGTAACAGTCGGTGTACAAGCAATACTATTAAAACTTATTTGCAATGTATTCAGGGATGGCCGAGCCCGAGAACATAGCGGCTTGTCAACAGACCGCAGGGTTGTTCGCGGTCGTCGTATCTTGCTGAAAAAGGGGGGGGGGGGGGGGCATGACTCCCCACCGAGGGGGAAGCGACTATCAAACTTTGCGTCATCCGGCTAACGGATCACCCGGATTACCTCTGGAGTAATCCTCCTTTGCTTTTTTCTAGGATTACCCCGGATTACCCCCCAAAAGAACAATCAGGCCTACCCTTCCGCCGAACGGGGTTGCCAGCTCCGCTTCGCAACTCCGTTTGGCAGGGGCCGGGCCTGCTCGGCCTGCCGGCGGCGATCGGCCCGACCATTTTAGTCTCCCGATTTACTGAAGAACATAATAAAATAAATAATGTGAATAATCACTTTGCATATTTGAGAACAGTAAGGCTTCCGGCGGAGGGCCTCCGGCCCTAGAGATTTGCCCCTTGGACATGACAAAAGACTGTAACGGGGCAACACCGTGACTACACCCCACCCTTCTGCTTTACTGAAGAATTAAGAAAAATGAACCAGTGAAGTTTTAAGATTTTATTGTGTGTCAAACATTCTAAAACTAAACTTTTTTGCCACTGTTTTCATTATATCCACTTCTAGGGCCGAAACAATAAAAGATACGGCAAATCCGAGGGAAGATAATGATTCAAAATGTGTTGTTTTGGGGGGTACTTCCTCTGACATTTTACGATTGGCCACCTTCTTGTATGTCTTTATGTGAAGCGTCGCCATTTTCGACGTACTTCCGTCGAAGAAAGCACTCTAGCGCCCAAAGGGTGCAAGATGGACTCCAACGGTTAAAATTTTCGTCTAAAGGGCTCTACTTTCACGAGTTACCCCTTAGAAGACAGTAAAAAAAAATATTTGTTTCCAACTTTTTGGTCCAACCCCTGTTTCTTTGTTGCCCCCTTTCACCCCCTTAGGGGTGGTTGACAGGATTTGCCGTAGACGTTTCGTTTTCAGGGAGTGAACCCTAAGATACCCTGAAATTTTCAGACCTCTAGCTCATCTCCTTCCCACGACGGACGGACGGACACAGAAGTGGTTGCATAAGCCCGCTTTAATGCTTTTTTAAAAGCAGAAGGCGGGCTAAAAAACGTGTTTTTTTGTGGTTTTTTACTTGTTTTTTTTTTTCCGGTGGCATTCCCTAAGCCCGACACGCATGGCGCGCGCACACACAATTGCCTGGCGAACGAGCACCTAGGAGGTAGGCAGCCGTTTCGACAGGAACCTCATTCGTGTCCTACGTGAGGAGACAAAACGGGTCAGTCGAGCACCACCACTAGGGTACTGACTGCGACGGGAGAGAGGCGATCATCTCTCCGCCCCCTCCGCTTCCCGTCCACGTCCCACCCGAGGCGCCAACGACAACGACTCTACGCAGTTGCACGGATTCACGGTTTCGTGATTTCGCGGCCGAGCGCAGCGCCACCCCGTACTTCAACGAGTCGGGGACAAATGCACGCCCTTTGTCATATTGCTCACGAAGGTGTCTCGTTTGGAGTTCGATCACGTGGTCCCACGCTCAGAGACCGGGGCGCAAATGCCCCGCGTTCGCGCGAAACCAGGCTTGATGCAGCTTGAGCCGCACCGGCGTGACGGCGTGACGCACGGGGAATGCGCTCGGCCCACTTAAACACGCCAACCGTGTGCGAGCGAGGTGCCGTGGTCGCCTCGCTACCGCGCGTATTGCACCCTGCTGGAGCCGCGGGCTGCGGGTGGGCCGGGACGTGGCTGCGACGCGCGCCTCAACGCAGCTGACTCTTTTGCATGTGCGTTAGGGTGTAGCTTAGGAAGGCCTTTTTCGATTTTGAAAACTCCTTACCTTCTAAATTTCTACATTTTCATTGCAGTTTCCGAGACTAATTTTCTTATTTTTTTCCTACATGATCTTCAGGTCACAACTTTGCCTCAAAGTTTGGAAAATCACTATTTTCCCACTTAAATGTAAGCTTTGCCATGAAATCGACCCAGAGCATTCCAGAATCGTCTCACCTGTTCCAAATGTTTTCAGTAGGTACAAAAAGAGGTTTCCAGGCCCTGTGAGACGTCGTGATATAGAGCCACGGTTCCCAGCGCCCAGTCCTACCGACGGACCTCGGGCGGCTCCCGGGGAGAACCCGAGCGGTCCTTCGGGCTGGCCCGCCGGCCGAGGGCGAGGGGGCCTCCATCTCGAGTCGCGAACGGGACTTGGACAAACCCAAAGCACTCTTTGGAAAAGCTTACGATTTTGTTTCTGTGTCTCAGTTGTTCATTTTCTGTCAAGTTGGGATTCTTTCTATCAACACGTTAGCAAATCCTGCGGCAAAATAAGCCAAACAGGATAGGTCGACGGTCGACACTCACCTGCCGAGTGACCTGCCGACAATCAACGAAATGCGGGAAAATATTTTCTAAGTTTTAAACTAATTGTTATACTTTGGGCTGTGCTGAGTGTGGCCGTGTTTCGGCCCTGATTTTAAGTTTAATCATAAAATTGGTAAACAATATTTCTTCACGTACCGCAAAGTCAGTCTGTAGGGCAATAATATTGCTCCGTTCTGCCTTTGACTGCAGAAAATGTTTAAGTTCCCGCTGCAAAAAAAAGTTCCCGCAGCGGGTTCCGAACATGAGGTTTTCCGCTCCGTGGCCGAGTGCGGAACCCCGGAGCCACGGAGGCGGCTGATGGGATCGCACCTGACAACTCTACTTGAGTGACTAAGGCCCTCCAAGGGTCCCCGTGGTTTCCCCGAGCGCCCCTCCGCCCGGCTCGGCTCGGGGACCGAGCGGGAACCGCTCGGGCCGGGGGGTTCCCGAGCTCCCGTCGGTAGGACCGCGCGGCTGGGAACCGTGGCTCTTTATCGGCTCTACCTGTGAGTCATGGTAGTTCAAGAACGAGGGAATCATACTTCGAAAAATAGTAAAATTGACCGAAAATGCATCTTAACATACCCGATAGTACACT
>NW_026267506.1:65678-67516 GCF_000697945.3 Frankliniella occidentalis
CCCCCTCATCCCCCTCACCCCTGAAAATTTACCCACCCCGTCCTCACACTTTCGGTGACACATACTTTCGTAAAAAAAAAAAATCCCCGGCGAACCACCCATCCTATACTGGGCGTAGGAGTGTACTATCGGGTACGGAAAGATGCATTTTCGGTCATTTTTATTCATTTTTGAAGTATAATTCCCTCGTTCTGGAACTACCATGACCCACAGGGGCTGGAAACTTCTTTTTGTACCTACTGAAAATATTTGGCACAGGTGAGACGTTTCTGGAATGCTCTGGGTCGATTTCCGGGCAAGGCTTACATTTTAGTGGGAAAAGAGCGATTTTTGAAACTTTGAGGCAAAGTTGCGACCTGAAGATCATGTAGGAAAAAAATAAGAAAATTATTCTCGGAAACTGCAATGAAAATGTAGAAATTTAGGAGGTAAGGAGTTTTTAAAATTGAAAAAGGCCTTCCTAAGCTACACCCTAATGTGCGTCCCACCACGCCGCGCCGGTCCGGTCCGAAGTGAAGCCGTACGTACCACCTAAATCAGGCCCAGGCATTCTTTTGAGGTCACCGGTATATTTCAACCATTTTAACACGCATGGAGACATAGAACGACGCGAGTTCCAAACGTGCCGCTCCCAGCTTTTGCCGGGCGGGCTGGCCTTTTCAACGCGTTGCAGGTGCTATCACTTGCGTCGGCTAAGGAAACGTTCTTTGTTGGGTGGGACACCAGTGCATCGCAGCCAGGGGCGTAGGAAGGTGCGCTGTGATAAAAGAGCATGCACTATTTAATTTTGCGTCTGCAATACAGTAAGTGGAAATAGAGACACTTTTATGATGTTCATTGTTCAATGCCTAAAAAATTATTTATTTATCAATTATATAGAACAAATAGGAAGTGGGACTAGTAACTCAAACAAATTGAAATAACAGTAAAGCATTAAACAAAAAACTAGGCATAATCATCGCAAGGTCAGCATGGTTAGCGCACAATTGTAAACAGTGGCAAAGTTGAATGACAAGACAATAACATCACCTACAGGACAGGGCCGAAAATGTACTGCAGAGTTCGAAATGTGTTGCAAAGTAAATATTTATATGAATACATTGACGAATTCATGTGGTCACAGAAACATGGGATGGAAGCTGTGGCGAAGTTCCACGCTATTCTGGACCACATTAGGGAACGGTACCCTGTTTAGTGACAATACTACTACTTTGTTTCATTTTGTTTATTTATTTTATATGTAAACTTTACATCTTTCTATTAAGAAAAGAAAGAAAATATATATTGTACCAGTATGATACTAGAGAAAAATGTATTGAGCTTGTCCAGGCTTGGGCACACCATTCAAGTCACAAATGCACCTGAGATGCGTGTCATAGGCAAAACACCGCTTCCTTCTAATGTAGCCAGGGGAATATCTCGAGGAGCTTCCTGATGTGGGCTTCAGGTCGCCCCAGGGTCCGTAGAAAAACCACTGTCCGGTACATGTCGTCCCCGTTCTGGTAGCAGAACGACGCGATGATGATTCGACTGGTGTACCTTAGGCGCGGGTCCCAGAATGCTTCACGGATCTGCTTTTTCATAGGGCCCCACGTCTTCGGCGGTCCTTAAGAGTGCAGGACTCCATCCCACGCAAGATAAATGGGGCACTTGTTGGGAGGCATGTTGACAGCGCTATGAAGCTATGGGGGAGGTGGGCAGGGGGCGGGGACGTTCAGGCCAGAGAGGCGAGATTTTAACCCATCAGCGAGAAATTTCCCTTCTATTGACAGAAAAACGGTTAATAGAAGGGAAATTTCTCGCAAATGGGAGCGTTTTAACCCGTCAGCGAGAAATTT
>NW_026267506.1:67671-80966 GCF_000697945.3 Frankliniella occidentalis
ACCCCCACGGCCCGCGCCTACCCCCCCGAGGTAACCCCGCGGCCCGCGCCTACCCCCGCGGCTACCCCCGTGGTCTGCGCTTACCCCCGCGAGCTACCCCTGCGGCCCGCGGAGTCCTTCGCGGCTACCCCCGCGGTCCGAGGCAACCCCCGCGAAGGACTCCGCGGCCCGCGTAGTCCTTCGCGGCTACCCCCGCGGTCTGCGCTTACCCCCGCGAAGGACTCCGCGGGCCGTGGGGGTAGCTCGCGGGGGTAAGCGCGGGCCGCGGAGCCCCCCGCGGGGGTGAGGGTGAGACACCCTGTGGCATCCCCTTCGTCTTCCCTCCCCTACGCTTTTCCCGCCACTCGACTGCCGACGTAGTTCGGGTCCGTCGCCGATGGATGGCGCTGCGCGCGGGTGGCCGATGCTCGTTTGTTGTTGTTGACGTCGTACGCCTAACCCCCAAATCCACTAAAACGGCCAAATTTGTAATTAAATCAAAAAATGGGTATTTTGTTACATTTCGGGGGTCAATCGGTTTCTAATTAAAAATGATGGATTTTAAGCGTTTCCGCAACTTTGTACGTCAAATAACAACTAGCTATATGTACGCCAGACCACGTCTCGCGTAACAGGCTTCGCGATATCTCACGAAACACTGTTATGCTGCGACGCGCCTGGCGCACATATAGCTAGGCCTGCGGAGGCACGTGATCACCTCGACCAATCGGAGCCATTACGGAAACAGAAACGTCAGTGAGTTCGTTCTTTTTCTACTTCCGTTTTCGATTGCCTAGAACACCCTATTCGCGCGACAGAAATGGTCGGGCCGCGCCGCCGGCAGGCCAAGCAGGCCCGGCCCATGCCGAACGGAGTTGCCGGCGGAGCGAAGCGGAGCTGGCAACTTCGTTTGGTGGAAGGGCGGGCCTGCTTGCTTGTTGTACAACTTATTGTTCACTATGGCAATCTCTAGCTTCTTTTCGTCCAAAAAGACCCTTTAGCGCCTAAACAGTTAGAGATGCGGCAAAACAGACGAAATTTCTACAGGACTCTACTTTGACGAGTTCTCCCTTAGGAGAACATTTAAATGCCATACTTTTGGGGAGAATTTTTGAACCTTGGATACCACCATTCACACCTTCAGGCGTGGTTGCCAGGATTTGCCGTAGGCGTTGCGTTCCCTAGGAGTGGACCTTAAGATACCCTGAAATTTGAATGCTCTAGCACATTTTCTTCTTGTGGAACAGACAGACAGACACGAGGTCGTTTGCATAAGCCCGCTAGATAGCTTTTTCAAAGCAGAAGGGCGGGCTAAAAAGCGTCATTTAAGGGACTTGTGTTTTTTTTTTTTAAGTCCAATTGTTGAGCTAGAATGATTGTCTTCGAACTTGATCTGTCTTTTAAGCCCGCCCTTCAAACGCAGCCTGCGCCACATTATTTATCACTAATGACTTGGGGACCATAGGCGGATGATGGTGTCTCTGGATTGCGACCTGCACGATGAAATGAAACAGGTTAAAAAGTTGTCTCGTAGTCTAGCTGCAGATAGGATGACAATTCCCTGTACTTACAGATGCACCTGTCTCCACATCTCTGATTACAACTTCAAACTGTGCCGTTGTTGGCAGGTACATGGTACCCGAAGGAGTTGGGAGAGGGTTTGTAAAAAAAGGCACACTTTCCAGTATGTGTTGGTAACGTTCTGCCCAAGCCTTTAAGTCTTCTCTGACGTCCGGTTTCAAGCGGACCATTTCAGCGTCCTCACTCTCACTCAACATCATCGTCGTCTTCCTCCAGGGGGGCAGACTCACACTCCATATCATCCTGAAAATGTAACCATGTTAACCACAACGTCATAGCCTCACATGTGAAAGTCCTACTCGCCTTCACATGTGAGTTCGAGGTTAAATGGACCCTAACATGTGACAGTACATTTAACTTCAGCGGTAAACACCCACATGCGCTAGGGTTAAAAATCCAAAGAAATGACACTTACTGAACTTAGAAGGAGGGGGGGGGGTCGCGTGGAACACAATCTTTCCTTTTCCTTCGACGCAGCTGCAAAATTGGAATGTCATCCTCATCATCATCAGACTCTGCACTGTCTGCACTGTCATGCTCATGACGTCTTTTCCTTGATTCTTCACATTTGCTGCTTGTGACCTGAGGAAAGAAACGCAAGTGATGAAAAGGGACAGATCAATTCAACCATGACAGATAAACAAGGTAGATGTACGCCAGACCACGGCTCGCGTAACAGGTTTCGCGATATCTCACGAAACACTATTGCGCTGCGACGCGCCTGGCTTTCATCTACCTAGGCCTGCGGCGCTGACACCCGAGTCAGGTAGTGCAAAAATATACACAAAGAGACGGGCCTCCGGCCCGTCGCGATTAGCGAAGCCCATTACTCCACTGAGCGGAAAAGTTTCATTCTATTTGTTTGGTTGTCTGTCTGAACGCACGATAACTCGAGAAAGAATTGAGAGAGTTTCAGGGTCGTTTTGTATCATTAAAAGACAGATCGAGTTCAAAGATGGGCATTCAAGCTCAAAAGTTGGCTGTTAAAACAAATCAAAAACCACAGGTGGCATAATGTTTTTACCATCCAATATTTTTTATAGACTTTTTAGGGGTACCCCGTTAAAGTAGAACCCTACGAGCGAAAATTTCGTCCGTTTTGCTCTATCTCGTACCGTTTCGGCGCTTTGGGGCATTTCTTGGCGAAAACAACGTTAAACAAGCACGCCCGCCCTTCCGCCAAACGCAGTTCCAGCTCCACTTCGCTGCGCCGGCAACTCAGTTCGGCAGGGGCCGGGCCTGCTTGGCCTGCCGGCGGCGATGGTCGGGCCTCCGGCCTGACCATTTCAGCCTCGCGATTTATTAAAGAACATAACCAAATAATGTAGGTAGATGTACGCCAGACCACGTCTCGCGTAACAGGTTTCGCGATATCTCACGAAACACTGTTGCGCTGCGACGCGCCTGGCTTACATCTACCTAGGCCTGCGGCGCTGACACCCGAGTCAGGGAGCGCCAAAATGTACACAAAGATGCGGGCCTTCGGCCCGTCTACTTCCTGTGACTTCGACTGAGAATGCAGGGTTGTATATTTTTTCGCTTATTTTCGTCAAAAACTCCATGTGGCGCCTACATGGTGAGAGATAAGCCCAGAGGGCTCAACTTTGACGAGTTACCCCTTAGGAAACTGTAATTTTTTTGAAAAAAAAGGTAGATGTACGCCAGGCCACGTCTCGCGTAACAGGCTTCACGATATCTCACGAGACACTGTCACGCTGCGACGCGCCTGGCATACATCTACCTTCGCCTGCGGCGCTGACACCCGAGTCGGGTAGTAGGAAAATGTACACAAAGGTACGGGCCTACGTTCCGTCAACGGCCAACCACCTTGACTAAGCATGCAGGGTTGTACATTTTTTCGCTTATTTTCGTCAGAAAGACCCTCTGGCGCCTCAACGGTTTGAGCTAGAGCAAAACGGACAAAATTTTCGTCTACAGGGCTCTACTTTGACGAGTTGCCCCTTCGGAAACCATACACAAATATTTTTAAAAAACTTCTTTTCATTGGGACCCGTTGTTTTTGATTTTTTTTAAATCCAATTATTGAGCTAGAATGTTCATCTACGAACTCGATTTGTCTTTTTTGGACACAAAACGACCCTGAAAATCCCAAGTCGCTCGCTCAATTCGTTCTCGTGTTATCGTGCGGACGGACAGACAGACGGACAGACGGGCAGACAGACAGACGCTAAAAGTTTTGATCATTACTGGAGTAATAGGCTTCGCAAATCGCTCAGGCAATAGGGTGTTCCAGGCTATCTAAAACGGAAGTGAAAAAGAACAAACTCACTGATTTCTCTTTTTCCGTCCGCCCAGTATGAGAAACTTCCATGGTAGTGTGGTCCGATCCTATCCTCTCAAATATGGAGGGGAGCTCGGAACTGATCTGACAGTTTCTCATACCTGATAGGCGGCGGAGGCACGTGATTAGCTCGACCAATCAGAGTCCTTACGGAAACAGAAAGGTCAGTGAGTTTGTTCTTTTCCTACTTCCGTTTTAGATTGACTGAAACACCCTATTTGTTTCACTGAAGTGTCCATGTAGATTACTTCTCGGCATCCTTGGGCAGCCCCCATCCCTTTCAATAGGACACCGGCAGCAGGGTCACGTGCGATTCGTGGCGACCAATAGAATTTGTTTCTGGGCTTCCTTTACTCCATCTTCAAGAAAGGTTTCATGGGCGCCTTTTTTGCTATGAGCTAAACGTAGTTTACAGTCTTCAAATTTTTCAATTCCGAAAAACACCCAGCACACCACACGACAGGTCATCCAGGATTTTCTTGCACTTTTCACACCCTTGCTCTTTGTCCACACATCTGGGATGAAATTCTGCCACCTATTCGTGCAAGTTCACGGTAGCTGAGCAAAAGCATATCTTGCAATCCGGGCACACGGTGATCAGATATTTTGCGATGAACTCCTCCGATCTGGTGAACTTTTGGCAGAAAGTGCAAGGAGAGTTACGATGGAGGCAGTCATCCCCGCCCGCAGCCACATGACGAAGGTACCCCTCGAAGTCCATGTGGCTCTGGTACGCGATTTTGCAGCGTTTGTGGAGCAGACCGTCCTCGCCTGCGTCGGCTGTAGCTATCACCACCTGCTCTTCGCTGAGACGACCCGGGCACGAGTCTTTGGGCCTGCCGCCGCAGACAGGGGCTGAAGTAGGCGTAAGGCCTCTGGTCCAGCGTGGAGCAGAGATGAGCATCGGGCGGTCCGCCTGGACCGGGATGGTCCGGTAACGAGAAGTGCGAGTGAGATGGAGCTCTGGCCGGCTCGAGCGTCTCACTTTCCGTCGTTTTCGGACCATCCCGGTCCAGGCGGGCCACCCGAAGCTCACCTCTGGCGTGGAGCGCACGCAGCTGACACACGTCAGGTGCAGCTTGTCACCGGAGCAGCACTTGATGGGGAAGGTCCGCGTGGGCAGTGCCTGCCCCGAACATGCCTCAAAATAGCAGGCCACTTTTTCTGCCCCCTTCACAAAGTTGGTGCAGCTGTGTCCAGAGTACTCCAACAGCCTGGCCTTCAGAGTAGCCCCGGTGAAGTCCCTCAGTATGGTGTGGGCAACGATGTTTCTAGTGCAGCCCTCATTACGAGCGGCCTAGACTGGCCCTGCCGCACAATGGGGCGGCCCGCTAGGATGTACCTGGCGAGGCTCACCCTTCCACGTGAGGTCCAGCTTTGCGACACTGTCAAGCTTCTCCAGAACTTTAGACGGGAGCTTGACGACCAAGTACGCCAAGTAACCAGCTCCTTGAGTCTGATCCTGTTCAAACCCTGGATTCTACACTGCGTCGATCACCCGGGCGAGCTTCTGAAACTGGGAGATGTTGACCCAACGGCAGCTGAACGCGAGTGTGAAAAACTCGGGAGAGCCAGAGGCAAGGTGATCTGCACGTAAAGTCACGGCGGCGATGGCAGCTGCAGATGTGGTCTCGGCTGCTGTGACAACGGCGGCGACTGCAGCTTCCGCTTCTTGGCGTTAACTGACTGCAGCGTCTGCGGGTACCTCGTTCAGCCTCGCGAAGACGACGCCCCTTGCCAGCCCGCCGGCGGCAATTTAGCGGCGGCGATTTAGTCGTCAAAAATTGACAGTTTTATGAGCTGGGAATGAATCAGGTACCCAGGGAGAGGACCCTGATTTCCCTGACCAAGGCAGTCAGGGCATTTGGGCTCGTCTAGGTCGCTCGATATGCTTGATTGCAACACAATTGTGCACGACGAAAGCATCAAGATAGGCTAACCTGACCTAACTGCTGTTTCCCGCGTATCTGTCTCGGGGCCAAGTAGAACTTGCCCAGGGCGTTGCCGTGAGTCGTACGCAGCAAACTGCCCTCGTTGTGATCCCCTCTGCGCAGAGTCAACGGCCTAAGGCAAGATTCGGGTCCCATCCCCTGAACAAGCTGCCCTACCCGGTTACTAGCTCGCTGCACGTTCCAAACAGAAACATTATATATCGAAGTAAACATAATTGCCATTAAAAGAGAGAAATGTCAATTTCTGCTTCAGATACTTTTGTCTGACTTTGACATGCTAAAATCCTAAGAGAGAGACCAGGCTGGTTGCCGCGGTTTGTGCCTTATGCTCGACCCTCGCCCGTGTTTCAGTATTTGACCGCGTGCTCTAAAGGAAACTTCAGATATTAACGCAAACAACAATGTTTATATTTGCCTGTTTTGTCAAAGAGTCACTCCATAATTAACTTTTTATTCTGTCCAGTCTTGACGGACTTGTCACAATATTTCTTTATTTGAAATAGTCATTATTCAACAGAAAACTTTATACAAAAAAGTAAAATATGACAAAATATCATCAATTGATTTCAGGCCCAGCTTCTAGTCTGTTTCGCTTTCATCCTCGTCAAAGCTGCTTCCATCTTCGTGGTGCGTGGTGCTGCTCGGAACATCGCTCGGCCTTAAGCATCAAGAGGTAAGTTAAGACAATACTGTCAAAGATCGACATCTCTGTCTGGACAGAGGAGGTAACGTACAGGTCATTGTACAGCGCCTTTCAGTGCTGGTGACGTGTGCCAGGACGCTGCGACTCGTCCTCAATATCGACCAGTGCCTCCGCCCGCACACGCCTTATAATTGGCATCATTCTGTCCATAAGATACTGTGGGCACTTGGCTGCGATCATCGCCTGTTTGACACGCACTGCCTCGATGATACGTCCACCGTCCCCGGACAAGTTGAGGACCCTTTTCCACGCCGTCACGGTGCCGTCACCTTGAATTTTAAGCCCGTGCTCACGCTCGATGTTAAGTCGCAACCGCCAGGACTCAAAGTGGGCGAACAGACAGTAGCAGCACCGCTTCGGTGGTTTGACGGCTGTTGACTTCTAAAAGCGATTACAAGGGAGGATTGGTGCCGATTTTGATGAGAGTATTTCCATACAAATAAAACGAGAGCAACCACCCACGTTTTCCAGAAGGTGAGCAGTCGTTGCGGGCCACTGCAGTTTCAGATCCCGCATACTATCTCTTCCTTTTGCCCTTGGCTCTGCTGCACCCTTACTGCGCTTAGCTGGCAGTTGGTCTGTCGAGCTCCGGCCCTTAGGGACAGAAACATCTAAATTAGATTTAATAACTTTTAATCACACGGATATATTACCACAGAACGAGTTACGAACCTTTCGGCCTTTCCTCAGGTCCATGTGCTCCCTTTGTGGAACTCATCTGAAAAGAAAATCAAACTGTCAATAGAGACAACATTGCTGTAAGTTTTGACAAACACATCTAGATTAGACGAAACGTACCCTTGCCTTCAACGCGTACTTCATCCTCGATTCAGGACCATTTGGAGCAAATTTTACAGTCTGAAAAATACAAATTAACTAAAAGACTGCTCTCAACTACAGGGTGCACAGAATACAATTTTCTAGAGATTTTCACTTGCTTACCTTCCTACGTTTCATAGACGTTTTTGGAGACTCGTCCTCAGATTCAACACCCGTGTCAGGCTCAGTCACAACATCCTCCATTGGAGCCTTTTCAGGCAACGGATCGGTCTGGCTAGACGCTTCGGTACGGACCTGGAAGTCAAACGGGAGTGTCAATTATAAACAGGGACGGCGAATGTTGAAGTCGAAAGGATTCGTCCAAATTAGACAACGCGGGCAACGCAGGGAACGGACCGAGTCCGTGAGCCCCGGCCAAAGCACGCTCGGGGCACAGGATATTCCGGAGCACGCCTCTAATCGATCGGCGCGGCCGAGCGGGGTTAATCCTAGCTTGGCTTTTACCTTATCAATCCTCGATGAGAACAAGACGGGGGGTGGAGCAGAGGACAGGCTAGAGATCCCTTTTCATCAAGTCTGAAACTTGCACAACTGCGTTAAGGTAGCAGAGGACTTTGTATCACCCGAAAATGTGTCCCATCAAACCATGAGGACAAGCTACAAATTAATTCATGCCTCAAGTTACCAGCAGAAACAAGCCAGCCAGTTGAGGAAAACATTTACCCAGACGGCGGCGGTGGCAGGCGAATTTCATCTAGTGGAAGAAAGTCCACATTGAAGTGCTGCGTCTTATCGTTTTCCGGAGAGTAGAACTGGAGCGGGTGCAGCGACATGGTGGCACAGACAGATCACAGCGAGTGACATCCAAGGGCGGAATGAGCCTCCGGAGCCCGTGAGCCAGCATTTATAGGAAAACCCTACCCTGCCGTCTGCCGTTGCCTACCTCAACGCATGGCTGCATCGCTGCCGACAGAGGTCGAGCGGCTTGCGGCGAGCGCGCTATACCGCCTCCCGCCAGGCCGGCGGCATCGTTTCCCGCGCGCCGCTTGATCGCGCCGCTTGATCGCGCCGCCCGGCACTCGGATCCTTCCACTCGCATTTTCGCTATGAAGCAGGAAAACGTTATGATTTCGCATTACGGTACTCGATAGCCCTCTAGCCGTGGTACATTTCGGCGCAGTCGGTCTTGGAAAATGTTGAACGGTACTCGGCCTAGAGCGAAATGTCCCCTAGACGAGTAGTTAGGCCCTATGTCCGGAGGGGGGTTGGGCACGCGGTCGGCACCATGTGCGATAGTAAGCTACATAGTCCCTCCAGGGGACCTGAAATAGGCCAATTCAGTCAAAACGGCACTTTTTTCGATGTTTTCGGGCTTCTCGCATGGATTGAGTCGTCATCCGAGGACGTTTCAGTGGCTGTATAATAAGTGATTCTCGGCGATTCCTGGTGATTCCCGGCGATTCCCTGTGTTTTTCGCTGATTCCCCTTGATTTCCGATGATTCCTGGCGATTCCCATCGATTCCCTTGATTCTCGTTGCTTCTAAAAATTCAAATTTTTCATACTCATATTCTGAAATATTTTGTAAAGTGGAACTGTTAATTCTTAATTGCCAAATCAAATTCAGGCTTGCTGAAGATTTCTTTTTGACATATGATTCCACTACCTGCTGTGGCAGCTACACAACAGTTCTGTACAGCAGTTTACATTTCCCATTTTTGTTATGGGAATAAATACGAAAACTGAAGATGGGAAGAGAGAGCAATTTTGAAATGGTTCAAACGAATACGTGATACCTCAGCAAGACAGTAGTTGGAGTTATTGCTCTCTCTTCCTATCTTCATTTCAAAGTTTCCGTATTTATTCTCATAATAAAAATTGGAAATATAAACTGTTGTGCAGAACTATTGTGTAGCTGTCCAAGCAAGTAGTGGAATCGAATGTGAAAAGCAGACTTCATCATGACTGAATTTGATGGAGCAAGTAAGAGTTAACAGTTCCACTTTGCATAATATTTCAGAATATTATGTATGATCTTCACAATTAAATGTGATTCGCATTTAACTATGAAAATCATTGTTATATTGCCAAATATCATGTGGTAACCGTTACTCACAGTAACCTGATGAAGACTTAGCCGCAGCAAGACATCAGTTAGAGCAGAGGTTGACGGAACTGGCACATTTATATAGAGTGGAAAAATGCTTTAATACAAATTGAAGCGCAAAAGGCTTAGTCATATACATAATCTTAAAAATATAAGAAACAACTTACAAATAAGCGCACAAGCGCAGAGGCTTTAAATCAAATTATTTACGAAAACTAGTCTAGTATGAACACGCGCAAAAGCGCCAAGGCTTTGACAATGAGATAATCTAAAAACTACATATTTAAAAACAACAACTTGTAGTTTCCCGTGGTCAAGCGCAAAAAGCGCAGAGGCTTAAAAAAAGTCAACAGGTAAAACTAAACATGACAAGTGTAACTGGACCTGTAGCGCAATGGCTACAGGCCAGTACACATGTACTGCTGTACTGCTGTGTCGGGTCAAGGCTTTTTGGGACTACTTTTTGAAAACCCCCACTATACCTTCCAAATATGATATTCAAGCCTTTTCTTTAGCTAATTTTTCCTGTAATTCTCCTGTCTCCATCAAAGAAGTGTCCCTTTTCGTTTTTAAATCTTCATTTACTTTCCTCGTCTTTTCTATTGCCTGCCTCTTCTCATCCAGTCTTCTCTGCATTTCTTCTTCTGCCTTTTTGTACATTCTTGCTCTTTCCGCCTGATTTGCTTGCTCGTCCTTCCACTCTTCTTCAGCCCTTCTCTGCTCCCTCTCTTCTAAACCCCTTCTCTGGTCCCTCTCTTCATATCTCCGCTCCAGCTCCTCTTCATACTTCCTTCCTGCCGCCTCTCTCGACCTCTTCTCTGCTTCATACTCAGCTCTCAATTCCTCTTCAGTTCTCTCCCTCCTTTCCAACTCTTTCTTCCATCTTTGAGTTTCCTCATAATGATCTTCCAACATCTGTAGGTCTTTCGCTTTCAATTTAAATAAATCTTCTGCCTGTTGAGTTTATCCTGGGTAACAGAAATTAATATTAGAATTCAGAAGAGCAGAATACCAATCATCTGCAACACTTTACTTGCATAAACCTTAATCAATTGGGTCCTACCAACAGAGGCTCCCTACAGAGACATTTTCCGCAGGCTGTGAGGAGGAATACTGTCCCAGAATGACATTTTAGCGGTGGTATGCGGCATGTACTTGATTCGGAACTTGTCTGAGAAGTCCCTAGTTGTTCTTGAAGGGTTGATAGTGCCGTGCCCATCCTGGATGACGAACACTTGACATGCGTCGCATAGTGGGGCTCATTGCCGACTTTCTTCAGAGATGACGCACACTGGCATTGCCACTGACAACCCCACGGTGACAGCAGGTCCTGGAATAATTAAAATAATAATAATTAGCTATATGTACGCCAGACCACGTCTCGCGTAACAGGCTTCGCGATATCTCACGAAACACTGTTACGCTGCGACGCGCCTGGCGCACATATAGCTAGGCCTGCGGCGCTGACACCCGAGACGAGGTAATAGGCGTGTATATACAATTTTTTCGAAATGAAGTCCTTTTAACGATTTAATCGACCATTTTATCATTTTCACCTCATTTTTGTCAAGAAATGCCCCCTAGCACCTAAACGGTACAAGATAGAGCCAAACGGACGAAATTTTCGCCCGTAAGACTCTACTTTGACGAGTTACCCCTTAGGAACCCATAAAAAAATATTTGATAAAAATATTTTTTCCAACCTGTAGTTCTTGATATTTTAAAAAGCCAATTTTTGAGCTAGAATGCTCATCTTCGAACTCGATCTGTCTTTTTATGATACAAAACGACCCTGAAATTCCCAGATCGCTATCTCAATTCCTTCTCGGGTTATCGTGCGGACAGACAGACACACAAACAAACAAACAGAATGAAACTTTTTCGGTCAGTGGAGTAATGGGCTTCGCTAATCGCTCAGCCAATAACAAGGTAGATGTTCGCCAGACCACGTCTCGCGTAACAGGCTTCGCGATACCTCACGAAACACTGTTACGCTGCGACGCGCCTGGCATACATCTACCTTGGCCTGCGTCGCTGACACCCGAGTCTGGTAGTGCAAAAATGTGCACAAAGATACGGGCCTCCGGCCCGTCAACGCCCGTCACTTCGACTAATCATGAAGGGTTGTACATTTTTTCGCTTATTTTCGTTAAAAACACCCTCTAGCGCCTCAACGGTTTGATCTAGAGCAAAACGGACAAAATTTTCGCCCATGGGCTCTACTTTGATGAGGGAAACCATAAAAAAATATTTTTAAAAAACGTCATTTTTGGGACCTGTTGTTTTTGAATTTCTAGAAATCCAATTTTTGAGCTAGAATGCTCATCTTCGATCTCGATCTGTCTTTTTACGATACAAAACGACCCTGAAAATCCCAGGTCGCTCGCTCAATTCGTTTTCGAGTTTTCGTGCGGACAGATAGACAGACACACAGACAGACAGTAAAAGTTTTTTCCGACCAGACGGAGTAATAGGCTTCGCTAATCGCTCAGCCAAATCAGCCAAATAACAAGGTAGATGTACGCCAGACCACGTCTCGCGTAACAGGCTTCGCGATATCTCACGAAACACTGTTACGCTGCGACGCGCCTGGCATACATCTACCTAGGCCTGCGGCGCTGACACCCGAGTCGGGCAAAAGGCAGAGTCGTAGATAGGCCTTCGGCACCAAATGACCCATATTTTACCACCAAGATTTTATTCTGAAGAGGAGACCATCAAATATCTTAGAAACAGCATTAAGATGGTTTGGGGTCATTTTCGTGTTAAAATCGCCCTCTGGCGACTAAACGGTTAGAGATAGAGCCAAACGGACGAAATTTTTGCCCATAGGGTTCTACTTTGACGAGTTACCCCTTAGAAAACTATAAAAAAATAATTAAAATTAGCAATATTTTCCAAATGCATTTCAAGTGGCCCGTTCTCGTCTAATTTTTGAGCTAGAGGGCTCAAAATCAATACAGTTCTTGCTTTTTATGATACAAAGCTACACTAAAAATTTCAGGTACCTAGCTCAAACCGTTCTCGAGTTATCGTGATTACAGACAAACACACACACACAGACAGACACGAAACTTTTTGATCATCACTGGAGTAATAGGCTTCGCTAATCGCTCAGCCAATAACATTACTTGTGGGACCTGTGGTTTCTGATTTTTTTAAAAACCAAATTTTTGAGCTAGAATGCTCTTCTTCGAACTCGATCTGTCTTTTTATGATACAAAACGACCCTGAAAATCCCAGGTCGCTAGCTCAATTCGTTCTCGAGTTATCGTGCGCACAGACAGACACACACACAGACAGACAGACGCGAAACTTTTTGATCGTCACTGGGGTAAAAGGCTTCGCTATCGCTCAGCCAATGACACAAAACGACCCTGAAAATCCCAGGTCGCTGGCTCAATTTGCTCTCGAGGTATCGTGATGACAGACAGACGCGAAACTTTTTGATCATCACTGGAGTAATTCGCGTTTCCAGTAGCGCCACTCCCGCCCCTGGCGGCCGACGCGCGAACTAGGAAGAGCGTGACCGACTGGGCGTCGCGCCGCTTGTTTACATAGGACTCACACCCAACACACACATTAACCGGTCGCCCTGCTCTCTAGTTTTCTAAATATCGTGAAAATTGTGAAGTATTTCTTATTTGGAATGGGTGATGTGCAAGATCCGACTGATGGCGAACCCAAAAAGCAACGGGAGCGGCATAACTGTTGCGTTCCTCAGTGTTCGGCGGTAAAAAATGAATCAAACCACTTGCACAGGGTCCCTAGGGATCCAGCTCTGAGAAAATTGTGGGCTGTTGCCATTAAAACGGGTAAAGAATTGACACAATCGATGCATGTGTGTAGCAATCATTTTGAACGAAGCAATTATTTCCCAACAAGTAAGTCT
>NW_026267506.1:83326-86222 GCF_000697945.3 Frankliniella occidentalis
CTGTTGCCATTAAAACGGGTAAAGAATTGACACAATCGATGCATGTGTGTAGCAATCATTTTGAACGAAGCAATTATTTCCCAACAAGTAAGTCTGCGTAATCACTATCCATTCATTCTGGGCACATTGTCTTCCTTATCCTTATAAAAATTATCATTTTGATTGCATTCTCTTTCTAGATGGGCCTAACCAGAAACCCAAATTAAAAAAGAATGTGGTCCCTTCACAAAATTTGCCTGTCAGGACCCATGATAGGTGTGAGCTCTCTCCTGTCAAACGTCGAAAGCAAGCAAGGAGTGACAGGGCAGCAAAGCGGGCTATTTGGTGAGTAGTTTTCTAGCTTCTACCAAGGTGGTTGAGTAACATGCTGATTTCATAATCACATTTATCTATTTTTTCATTTCAGGAGCAATATCACTTCTGAAGAAGCAAATTCCAGCAATGAAAACGAAGCTCCAGGAGATCAGGAACAAGGTCAGGATGTCATGTTTTGTAAACAAGCTTCCTTATCTTCTCCACGGTTGATATTTTAGATTCCAATGTGTTATGATTTTTATTGACAGGGTCTGAGACTTGTTGTAATTTATTTTTTTCATTTTTGAAAGCAATCAGGGATGCGCTCTTTTCTGTTTCCCTTTTTGGGAAGGATTCTCTTAGTGGCATTTATTTTCATCAATCAAAAGTTACCCATTATCAATCACTCCTTGCAGATATTGTTTTAATTTTTTGTTGTTTTTTTGAATGAATTGTTTCGTTTTAATTTGTTTTGTCAGTTGTTGCTCCACTGTTGTTTAAGCCATGCTACTGTATTGCTGATGTATTTTGTGGCCTTGTGTGTAATAAAATTTCTTTGCAGTCTCATTTTAATTACATTTTTTTAATTGGTTCCAATTTGACTTTGCCATGTTACAGTTGAGAACACTAACACAGAAGGTGATGACAGTTGGAGGGATGTACCTCAGGTGGCAGATCTCGCTCCCAGGGACCGAATTAAACTGGCTGAGATCGGTATCCAGGTTGGAGATAATCTGCCATCACTTGTTATCAGCATAATGGAGACTGACAAGAAATTGAAAAGTACAACTGGCCTCCATTCTGTCAAGTTGCTTGATTCCCTCACTAAGTGTGCTGATGAAATTGCTCCTGATAATCCTTGCAAGAAACTTCAAATGAGTACTAAAAGCAGAATAGTGCTGACCATGATGAAGATCAAACTTTCAATTAGCTTTTCTTCATTAGCTGTGCTTTTTGACATAAATATTCAGACTTGCTGCAACTACATTTATGACATGATTGCCGTTCTTTCCAAAATTCTAAAGTGCATGATATTTTGGCCAAGCAAGGAGGAGATACTCATGAATATGCCAAAGTGTTTCAGAGGTTTTGGTAAAACAAGAGTAGTACTTGACTGTTACGAGATACCAGTTGGGAAGCCTAAATGTATTGTGTGCAGAGTAAAAACCTACTCTCATTACAAGAAAGGTCACACTGCCAAGGTTTCCATGAACATTACTCCATCAGGTCTCATCTGTCTGTGTTCTGTTGCCTTTGGTGGAAGGGCCTCAGACAAGGTAATTACTCAAAACACAGGTGTTTATGATAAATGTGATCCTGGGGATGGAATTATGGTTGACAAGGGGTACCACATTGAAGAGGAATGTGAAAACAATATGCTAGTGCTGATTCGACCCCCTTTCCTGCGCAATAATAGAAAGTTTAGTAGAGCAGAAGCTGTGCAATGTGCCAAGATTGCCAGGGCCAGAGTTCATATAGAGAGAGTTATTCAAAGGGTCAGGTGCTTCAATATTTTAAAGAGCAGAATTCCCTGGAATTTAGTACCTTTCATTGATGACCTTGTCATTATAGTTTCAGCCCTGGTCAACTTAGGAAACCCTATTTTGGCTAGGAACAAGTATTGAACAATTGGAAAGTATATCTGATAATATTTGTTATTATGTACCTTTTATGTTGTACTAAGGAAGTACTCCAAATAACTTTAATTTTTCTTTTATGTGTGAGACAAAGACAGTCAATTTTTATCTTTATTCTTTTATTAGCAATCCTGTAAATGGTTGTAGGTATTCTATACCTAATTTGTAACACTAGTCTGACTATCGCTCAGCCAATAACATTACTTGTGGGACCTGTGGTTTCTGATTTTTTTAAAAACCAAATTTTTGAGCTAGAATGCTCTTCTTCGAACTCGATCTGTCTTTTTATGATACAAAACGACCCTGAAAATCCCAGGTCGCTAGCTCAATTCGTTCTCGAGTTATCGTGCGCACAGACAGACACACACACAGACAGACAGACGCGAAACTTTTTGATCGTCACTGGGGTAAAAGGCTTCGCTATCGCTCAGCCAATGACACAAAACGACCCTGAAAATCCCAGGTCGCTGGCTCAATTTGCTCTCGAGGTATCGTGATGACAGACAGACGCGAAACTTTTTGATCATCACTGGAGTAATTCGCGTTTCCAGTAGCGCCACTCCCGCCCCTGGCGGCCGACGCGCGAACTAGGAAGAGCGTGACCGACTGGGCGTCGCGCCGCTTGTTTACATAGGACTCACACCCAACACACACATTAACCGGTCGCCCTGCTCTCTAGTTTTCTAAATATCGTGAAAATTGTGAAGTATTTCTTATTTGGAATGGGTGATGTGCAAGATCCGACTGATGGCGAACCCAAAAAGCAACGGGAGCGGCATAACTGTTGCGTTCCTCAGTGTTCGGCGGTAAAAAATGAATCAAACCACTTGCACAGGGTCCCTAGGGATCCAGCTCTGAGAAAATTGTGGGCTGTTGCCATTAAAACGGGTAAAGAATTGACACAATCGATGCATGTGTGTAGCAATCATTTTGAACGAAGCAATTATTTCCCAACAAGTAAGTCT
>NW_026267506.1:87697-89477 GCF_000697945.3 Frankliniella occidentalis
GCGAAAATTTTGTCTATTTGGCTCTATCTGCAAACGTTTAGGCACCAGAGGGAGTTTTCCACACGAAAATGACCGCAAAACATTTCTACGTCTGTTCTCAGATATTTGATGGTCTCCGGTAGGTTAAGTTGTTAAAATAAAACCCCGAGGAACAAAATTTGTGACTTTTGGGGCCGAATGCCCACTGACGACTCTGCCTTTGGCCCGACTCGGATGTCAGCACCGCAGGCCTAGGTAGATATATGCCAGGCGCGTCGCAGCGTAACAGTGTTCCGTGAGATATCGCGCAGCCTGTTACGCGATATCTCACGAAACACTGTTGCGCTACGACGCGCCTGGCATACATCTACCAAGGCCTGCGGCGCTGACGCCCGAGTCGGGTATCGCTAAAATGCATACTAAGATACGGGCCACCGGCCCGTCAACTTCCCGTCACTTCGACTAAGCATGAAGGGTTGTACAATTTTTCGCTTATTTTTATCAAAAACTTCCTGTGGCGCCTAAATGGTTCAAGATAGAGCCAAACGAACGAAAGTTTTGCCCAAAGGGCTCTGCTTTAATGAGGTACCTCTTAGGAAACTGTAAAAAAATATTTGAAAAAACATTATTTGTGCGACTTGTTGTTTTTGATTTTTTAAAAGTCTAATTTTTGAACTAGAATGCTCTTCTTCGGACTTGATCTGTCTTTTCATGATACAAAACGACCCTGAAAATCCCAGGTCGCTAGCTCAATTCGTTCTCGAGTAATCGTGATGACAGACAGCCAGACAGACGCGAAACTTTTTGATCACTGGAGTAATAGGCTTCGCTAATCGCCCAGCCATAAAAAACTAGGTACATGTACGCCAGACCACGTCTCGCGTAACAGGCTTCGCGATATCTCACGAAACACTGTTACGCTGCGACGAGTTACGAGTTACCCCACCAGAGACCAACAAATATCTGAGAAAATACATAGAAATGTTTTGCGGTCATTGTCGTGTAGGAAACTCCCTCTGGTGCCTAAACGGTTAAAGAAAGAGCTAAATGGACGAAATTTTCGCCCAAAGGGCTCTATTTTGATGAGTTACCCATTAGAAAACTGTAAAAAAATATTTTTTAAAAATGTCATTTTGGGGACCTGTGGTTTTCCATTTTTTTAAAATCCAATTTTGGAGCTAGAATGCTGTTCTTCGAACTCGAACTATCTTTTTATGACACAAAACGACCCTCAAAATCCCAGGTCGCTAGCTCAATTCGTTCTCGAGTTATCGTGCGGACAGACAAACAAACACACAGACAGACAGACGCGAAACTTTTTGATCATCACTAAAGTACTAGGTAGATGTACGCCAGACCACGTCTCGCGTAACAGGCTTTGCGATATCTCACGAAACACTGTTTCGCTGCGACGCGCCTGGCATATATCTACCTAGGCCTGCGGCGCTGACACCCGAGTCGGGCCAAAGTCGTGACTAGGCACTCGGCCCCAAAAGTCACAAATTTTGTTCTTCGGGGTTTTATTTTTACGAGTTACCCCACCGGAGATCAACAAATATCTGAGAAAAAGCATAGAAATGTTTTGCGGTCATTGTCGTGTAGGAAACTCCCTCTGGTGCCTAAAGGGTTAAAGAAAGAGCCAAATGGACGAAATATTCGCCCGAAGGGCTCTACTTTGATGAGTTACCCTTTAGAAAACTGTAAAAAAATATTTTTTAACTAGGTAGATGTACGCCAGACCACGTCTCGCGTAACAGGCTTCGCGATATCTCACGAAACACTGTTACGCTGCGACGCGCCT
>NW_026267506.1:92652-103505 GCF_000697945.3 Frankliniella occidentalis
CTAGTACTATGAGGGCATGGTTTAACTTACACCCTAACTATTTCCTGCTTCTGCATAGATATGGTAACATTTTCTCAAAAAAAACTTTTGTCAATCTCTCTAAGAGATCAAGTACAAATGTTTCATCAAACATAACTGTATCACTAACAATATCATCAGCACAAATACAATAGTTAATAAAATCACAAGAACTTAAATTATACAATGCCATTCCTAACTGCACTTGCCCGTAATAGGTATGTTTGTGTTTGAGATGTCCATTATTGTCTAGGTAAGTGAGTTCCTTCTTAACAGTGCTTGGAGGAAACTTGTTTCCTTTAACTGGAACTTTAATCTCTAATAGGTTGGCTGGAGAATCATTTTTAAACACAATTCCATCTGCACTGTAGCCAAGCCATGGTACAAGGGGGTGGACAAATATGCCAGCAGTGACAACTTTTACACTAGGGTTATTCTTCAGGTATGAATCCCTGCCGTCTCCTTCATAGTCGATGCCATCTTGCATTGCTTGGCTCTTGTAATTAGAGTCGTGGGTGAAAGTGGATTCAAGCTTCTTTGTCCAATCTGGATTTTTGTTCTTTGAGTATGTGTACAAGTGGTAGCATATGCTACCAGTGAACCTGCTGCTCTTGAAAAGAACCCACAGGTCATTGTCTTGACCTATTGTGTCTAAATTCATGCTGAAAGCCTCTTCTTTGGTGACCACAATATTTTCTTTGTAAAATTTTTGCTGTTCTGCTGGACAAGCACGTAGCAAATTAGCACCTATCTCAGCTGCTCTCTGCACTAAATAGTTGGGGGACTGGATTGCCATCATCATAACTTGTTTCAGCAAAATTTCATTCTCCTGTGGTTCAGAGAGTGCATTCAGTGGTCGAAGAGGAGGAGCTCGAACACCACTCAAAAACAAAGCGGCCTCAGATTCAGGCTGGTCTGTGGAATTTTAATTTATTTTTAGTTAATGCTTAACTTATTTCTAAACTCATAACATAGACTACAATTTCATATTTCATAGTAACTTACCAGCTACAAACATGTCTCTAAATTTTTGGGACATTTCCGCAGTGACCTCTAGAATTGGCCTTTTGTATGGAGTAGCAGGCTTCTTGACATGACAAAATTCATTGAGTGGAGAAGGGTGAAACTTTGCCATGCTCTGTTCTTTCAGAGTACCCCAAACTTGTTCCAGGTCTGTACAGCTCAACTTTTCTATGGAACTCTCGTCATTCCTGTGGAGTATCAAACAAATTTTAGAGACAACTACTCGACCACTTATTTTTAAAACAATACTCATTCTTCCCTCTCTATTTGGGAAGAGAGAGTGGAAGTAAAGAACGAGCAAAAATTCTCAAAAGTAATCACTCACCTGTTGAGGTAGATAAGGGTTGCAAATGCATGTTTGCACACATGCTGTTTTGAGGCACCGGCAGGACACTCACACGAGATTTCTACAATTTTTTCTTCTATTTTCTTCGTTTTCTTATCAATTACCACGTTTATTTTTACCGGTGGATCGTCTATTTTTGTTGTCCTCACGCAAAGGGCTTCGACGACGGCTCGCTCTTCGTTATTTGCTCGGGTACCCACGCAAACTAAATTAACGAGGGCCTCTCTCCCTTCTGACGAGGGGCGAGAAAACCCTTGCAAAGCATCGGAAAGATGTTCCAGCTCAAGGAAAGGTGCCATGACAAAAATATATAACCCTTACACAAGCCAAAACAACACAAGTATACGGGAACCCCGGCTTGGCCGCCCCAGCCGGTCACGCTCTTCCTAGTTCGCGCGTCGGCCGCCAGGGGCGGGAGTGGCGCTACTGGAAACGCGAATAGGCTTCGCTAATCGCTCAGCCAATAGGGTTTTGCAGGCTATCTAGAACGGAAGTGAAAAAAAACTAACTCACCGATTAATCTGTTTCTGTCTGCTCAGTATGAGAAATTGCCATGGTAGTTTGGTCCGATTCTAACCTCTCAAATATGGAAGCGAGCTCAAAACTGACCTGACAGTTTTTCATACCTGAAACGCCGTCGTGACACGTGATGAGCTCAACCAATCAGAGCCACCACGGAAACAGAAAAGTCAGTGAGTTCTTTTCCTACTTCCGTTTTGGATAGCCTGGAATACCCTATTCTTTCTCGAGTTATCGTGCGTACAGACGGACAAACAGACAAACAGAATGAAACTTTTCCGGTCGGTGGAGTTATGGGCTTCGCTAATCGCTCAGCCAATAACAATTTAAAGTAAAGGCTCAGCAAATGAGTATCATTGCTTTTATAAACTCATTTTTTGTACACAAATTCCTAAATATTTTAACCTTTAACAAAAGTCTTGCCTGAGATCTTTTTAATTTTTTGTTGTGCCGTTTTAATTTTAGCAGCTTTTCTTTCTTTTTATTTTTAGAGGACTCTTGCCTCTGCTTCAATTTTCTTATCCTGTCCCATTCTGCTGCACAGTCCATGCACCTCTTCCTTGAATTCCTTTTTCACCTTCTCAATACCCCCCTGACAGTTGACACTGAATGGTTTCTTCTCAAAACCAGTTCCGCGACAATCTTTTATCTTCTTGTCAACTATAGTTGAATGTATACATTCACATAGTTTTGCGCACTACTTTCATCGGTCACTGGTGTATTTAGCACTCCTCGAATTTGTATGGTGGGAGTGTCTGTGTGTTCATGAAAAGTAATTCTTTGTATCAATCTGGCCTGTTTTAGGGTGGATGTGCGCAATTTTTTTTAAAACCAGTTGCTGCTGTGTTACACACAACCCAGTCCACTGGCATGATTAATTGTGCTGTGGTGTGGTAGGACTAGGTAGATGTACGCCAGACCACGTCTCGCGTAACAGGCTTCGCGATATCTCACGAAACACTGTTGCGCTGCGATGCGCCTAGCACACATCTACCTAGGCCTGCGGCGCTGACACCCAAATCGTGTAGCGTCAAAATGTTCAAAATGGGTTTCCGTCAGAGGTCGGCATCCGCTCCCGAACGGGTCCCACTCTGAGCGCGCGCCGTGCGCAGTAGGTGTGCGAGAGAGACAGAGCGAGAAACCCGAGGTAGCGATGGCGATGTGCCGAACCTCGCCGAATGCAGCCGAGCGAACGGGACCCGTTTGAGTGGCCGAGCCCCGCCTGCCGGTCACCTGAGGGCGTGGCGTGGCGTGGCGCGTAGGCAAAGTCGGTCCAGCGCCACGCCACGCCACGTCTGGCCAGCAGACGGGACCCGTTGACACGATCGAGTCTCGGCGAGTGGGAGTGAGCGAGCCGGACCGAGAGCGGACGGGATGGGACGAGACGGGTGACAGAGCGAGCGGGACGGAAACGAGCTGGGTTTGGGAGTCGATGCCGACCTCTGGTTTCCGTGCGCCAGCGGGCGTTGGGTAAAACCTGCAATCAGGAAAATAACATGGTTAGAGAAAGTGCAATGGAGTGTGTGGCATGGAATATTTATTCGGGCGAAGCGGCTGACTCACCGCGCACAGCGGCACTGGGCCGTGAGATGAGAGGTGATGAGATGAGGTAATATGACGAGTGACGAATACATACAACACTAAGGCTAATTTGTGTCAGTTGAAAACGGCAACAAGACTTTTCCAACCCACGGTAGCATGAGTCTCCATCACAGAGGAAACATTTTTCACGCCGCACGGTAAAAATTTACATCTTGGATATCGAGCGATCTAGGGTAAGGTGCCCAGTAGTCGACAGTTTAAGAGCAAGGCTTTTCAAAATTGCCTACAACGGAGCGTGGGTGTACGGTAGCGTCAAGGAAAAATTTCGGGGGTGTAGTGGAAGGATCAAACTTAGTGCCCCATAGGTCAAAAATGGAAATAAATACATTTTTGTACACAGAAATGTAAACCAAAGAACAATGTTCATTGGCCCAGTAGTCGACACTGCCTGGCCCAGCAGTCGACACTCTGTCATTTACCCGGATTGCCGGGTCTGATGGGTCCCTGTAGCCTGGCGAGCCTTTCCCTGCCTCTCGGTCGCCTTTTTGGCCATCAGGGTATCCTTCTTGGCCCTCTTTGCGAAGTGCTGTTCGCCTTCTCTGGCCTTCAGGCGACCTATTTTGAAATATGGTGAAAAACATTTTTTTTCTAGTTCTGAAGAACGTCGTTTTTGGCTACATATCGGAAAGTAATTTTCTTGGCGCAATGAGTCTAACATGAAACAGTTCTGTCGCGTCAAAGCGCACCCAATGATGTATAGGACGACACGATGTGACATACGAAAACCGGGAAGTGCCGGCAATAGCACAGTATTGACACCTGGTGCTTTACTGATGTCATCATGATGTATTACGAACTAGAAAATTAAGGACACACGATCCCAACAACATTTCACGTTGACAAAGGGCCCTAGTTGTCAGAAGAAGCCCGTATGAAGGTAGCACACACTCAAAATAAAGTAAGTGTCGACTTCAGGAATAGATGTCTTTTTCTGGCCCAGTAGTCGACACCGCCATTATTTACGACCCTGACCGCAATTTTCGAAAACCTAAATGGGGCAAGATAATACATATCTTTGACAACAACACAAACGTCCTCCGGAACTACTCGAGTGAATGGCAGCCTCACAGAACCTTCCGAGCAAACACCTGCCCACTACTCCGGAGCTAAGAAATTATGGCTCGATGTGACGCGACGAGCTGTGTTCTGTGCGAAG
Source organism: Frankliniella occidentalis (assembly GCF_000697945.3). Lineage (NCBI taxonomy): Eukaryota > Metazoa > Arthropoda > Insecta > Thysanoptera > Thripidae > Frankliniella > Frankliniella occidentalis. The sequence goes on from NW_026267506.1 coordinate 97,317, forward strand.
CGCTCCCTACCGGCTCCCGGAGGTGGCACAGAATCGGCAATGGGTTCATTGTTATCTCAATAGAGTTCGCCTAAGCCTGGCAAAACGCCCAAGACTCTAACGTTAACTACTTCGCGGGAATTCGATCGCAAAGTTGAAAGTGTCGACTACTGGTGTACTGTCGACTACTGGGCCCCTTACCCTACTTGGTTTTCAAGACAGTGTTCCAGTAATCTACTTGAATTCGAAGATGTTCTGTTTACCGTGCGGTGCTGGATGAAGCGCATTGGGAAGTTTTGTCACACCGGAGGCGGCGAGAAAAGTTTCCTTTTAGAGTTTACTTTAAGTTACCGAAAAGACGGATACTTGTCTCCGTTGAAAGACGGAACATATATATCCCGGCGGCACGGCGAGAAAAGTTCCCTTTGAGAGTTCCCGAAATAAACGGCAACAAATGTACCGTTCGAAAACGGTATGTTGCAATGTCTCCATGCGCATGGTGACAAACGCCTATTTGTTGCGGTTTAGACCCCAAAAGTTGCGGTTTTAATTTACAGTGCACAAGGTCCTTTGCCAGTTTAACCTGCGACGTAAATTATTCGTTATAAATTAATGGAATGGTAAAGGCGAAGTTCAAGATTCGTACAGTATAATACTAATCTGGTGTAATCTTTCAAGTACGAGGACCTCACTGGACAGGGCCGTCTTCATGTCTTGAACAAAATCGGCTTAATCCGCGCCACCCGGGAGAAAGTGACGTCGCAGCGTTTCGTATTCTGAAGCCGGAACAGTTCCAGTGTGCTCAAGTACACACAGAAAATCAATGGCATCTTGCATTTCCTCCTGATTATACACCAGGAGAGGTTGCCCCTTAGCTTTTAGAATTTGCTCAACTTGTGCATAAAATATTAGTGTGAATACAAGCAATGTATTATACAAAGGAAACGAACTGCGCCAAAAACAAGCAGGCCCGCCCTTCCGCCAAACGAAGTTGCCAGCTCCGCTTCGCTCCGCCGGCAACTCCGTTCGGCAGGGGCCGGACCTGCTTGGCCTGCCGGCGGCGATGGTCGGGCCGCAGGCCCGACCATTTCTGTCACGCGATTTGCTGAAGGACATGGTCGAATGATGTAGCGGGCCTTCGGCCCGCTTAAACCCGTCGTCTTTGAGTTTGCCTCAAAGACTCGAGAAAAAGATGTAACGGTGAAGCACCGCGACTACAACCCACCCTTCTGCTTAGAAAACGTTTTTTGGGGGAAGGGGGAGAGTTTCCTTGCGGTTTTTAGGCCTTTTTCTACAACTGATTGTTCACTACGGCAATTTTAAGCTTATTTTCGTCAAAAAAGACCCTCTAGCGCCTAAACGGTTTGAGATAGAGCAAAACAGACGAAATTTTCGCCGAGAGGGCTCTATTTTGACGAGTTACCCCTTAGGAGAACATAAAAAAAAAATACTTTTGGGGACAATTTTTGAACCTTGGATACTCCCATTCACACCCTTAGGGGTGGTTGCCAGGATTTGCCGTAGGCGTTTCGTTCTCTAGGAGTGGACCTTAAGATACCCTGAAAATTTCAAGTCCCTATCACATCTCCTCCTAGTGGAACAGACATACACACACGAGGTCGTTTTCATAAGCCCGCTAGATAGCTTTTTCAAAGCAGAAGGGCGGGCTAAAAATGGAGGGGTAACTTTTTTGAAATCGAAAAACGTGCCCAGACGACACACGCTACTGCGCATGCGCAGTGGACGCTGCGCCGCCCGGTCACCTCCCCATCTTATCAGCGGCAGAGAAGCAACCAGTGATGGACTGGGCAGTTCCGTTCCCGCCGTTCCGCTTACCCGAAATACCCTATTACCATGGTAGTTTCTGATATGACAGTTTTTAGCCCGCCCTTTCTGCTTTAGAAAAGATATCTAGCGGGCTTATGCAAACGACCTCGTGTCTGTCTGTTCTACTAGAAGATGTGCTAGAGACTTCAAATTTTAGGGTATCTTAAGGTTCACTCCTAGAAAACGAAACGTCTACGGCAAATCCTGGCAACCACCCCTAAGGGGCTAAAAGGGGGTATCAAAAAAATGAGGTAGAGTGACTGAACCTATTTCGGATCATATTTTTGAATTCTCGCCCTTTACCAAAGCACACAGGTTTGAGAACAATCGCGTGGAAAGGCACCAAAAGGTTAGATCTTCCTTAATAAAAAGCAATTTTTTTGGTGTCCGTAACTGCACTCGTTTCGGAGTTATGGCAGTTTGAGTATAGACGTGATTTTGATCCGGAATAGGGACACATGGATCTATTTCGGATCAGCTTTGGATCAAGATGGTGCCCGTCTGGGAAAGAGATTATTGGTGCCCCAGAGTGGCGACGGGAGGGGCCGAGCGCGGGGAGGATCCCGGCACCTGCAGATGGGCAAATTTTGTGCCGCCTGTCGCGGCGACTTTACTGACGCGGGTTGCGGCATGAAAATGTTTGTCTGTTTGGCGTTCGCTCTTTCTGCTCTGCAAATCCAAGTGCGTAACAAATTCACATGGATAGGTGGGGGCGGGAAGGGGGGGGGGGTGTCCCATTTTCTTCCTCTTCAAAATCTCTTTAAAACGAGCCTACATGTGATGTGATGGCGCTCCCCCCGCGCTCGACGATTTTGTTTCTTCTCCTTCCGGTCTAGTCGATGGGTGCGTAGATCATTCTCGCAGAAGGTGGTAGTGCCTCTCGCCGGCAATGGCGGGGCGCGGCGCCCCGTGGCGGGGCTCGCGGGGCTCCTGGAGACTTGGTGGTGTCATGTACAGGAATAACTAGTTTATCACAGTGCCTAGCAGAGAATTTTAACAATTCACAGATCTATGCTGGTCGTGCGTATTTTACAGTTTTCCATAGCAGTGAAGCAATAGCGATAGTTCTCTTATTCTCTTATCACAAAACTTTGCAATTCCAAGGTTACATACGACAGGGTAATATGTTCAAACCGACTAACAAATACAAGCGTTTTAAGCCTTTTGCAGTTTGTGTGCTACTCTCTGGCTCATGTCCGTAAAAATGACAGAACCGTAATCAAATATTAGTAGAATCAAAGATTGTACAATTCTAAAGCGAATACAGCTAGGGAGATAATCAAAGTGTCTTTTGGCATGTGCCAGTGCACTAAAAACCTTACGGACAACAATGTTGCTGTGCTGTCTCCACGTGAGTGTACAGTCGTATGGAAAAGGTGTATCATTTATAAATATTAGAGGTACATCTTTCTCTTTTAACATATTGACAAATTGCCCATATCCCAATATTATAGGCTGAGTTTTGCTAACATTCAGGTACAAATTATGGCTTAGGACATAATTCAAAGACCCCGTGGACTGTAGACCAAAACCTTGATTGCTTCTAGAGCCGACTACTGTCTGTCAGGCTACAAGATGGCAAAATCACCATCTTGATCCAAAGCTGATCCGAAAAAGGTCCATATGTCCCTATTCCGGATCAAAATCACGTCTATACTCAAACTGCCATAACTCCGAAACGTGTGCAGTTACGGACACCAAAAAAATTGCTTTTTATTAAGGAAGATCTAACCTTTTGGTGCCTTTCCAGGCGATTGTTCTCAAACCTGTGTGCTTTGATATAGGGCGAGAATTCAAAAATCTGATCCGAAATTGGTTCAGTCGCTCTACCTCATTTTTTTGATACCCCCTTTTAGCCCCTTACAGTTAGGGGTGGTTGCCAGGATTTGCCGTAGACGTTTCGTTTTTGTGTCAACAACTCATTATTTAGCAAGGAAAGGTCACTAATTTTTATGACTCCACGTATCTGATTTGCTAATGCATTAGCTCTGGATGAAGTAAAATAAAAGATACTATTCCGGGGACTCTCAGCACAGTTTACTCTGAATAGTGACTTGCCTGCTGATATCACCACAGGGCGAACCGCCTGCTTTCACGGAAAACAAATATTGTTGGATCAGTGGACATGCAGTAGACGTACCTTTCAAAAAGTTTATCATGCCAACCTCACCTAATAAGATGTGACAGCAGCCAATGTTGCTTACAGCTTCACAAATCAAAGTCAGTTACTGAACCAAGATGTATTACATCATCAAATTTCTCATTAAGTATGCGTATGCATTGCTCATCCACCTCCAGTGACCTGTTTACATATCAATCTCATACAGGTGGGAAATATCACAACTGCCTGTGAATGGTTGTATTATTTACTTACCAATACTTTTCTACAGCTATTTTCAGTCGTTGCAAAACTACTCTGCCTGCTCCAATTCCGTCAAACATAGAAATGACCCTTGCCTTCGGCAAGTCTCTGTTAATGCCAACCTGTAGGATAGACCAGTGACTCATTTTGAAGGCGAAATACAAACATATAACTTTACTGGACACTTGTCTCACGTCATATAATGGTTGGTGTGTAGTTGGGGTTACCTCAAACCCGTTGAAGTCCATTGCGCAGCTAGCATCACCTACAGACTCAGTTGTCACCTCCACTGATGGCTTTCGGACTCGTACTGTCTGCAAGGGGATGCTATAATCGTTTAAATTATGCAATACAGCGGAATGTTCAGTGCGAGTGCACAAATCAACCAGTTTAACTTCACCTTGGTGCGGCCATAATGCCTGTGACGTTTTGGTGGCGCATCAAAAAATTTCCTGACACCCTTTCGTCTCATTAGTCCTGTGCTGTGTTACGATTCACGGGCAAATGGACGCTCCACGGTTCCGTCGCTTACTCTGCACAGGTGTGCTTGTATGCACTACTCACAGGCATATACAAGCAATGCACGCGATTGCCCGTAATGTCTGTAAAAAAAAGTAAATGTTATACTTAAACCCTTCACAAAGGTGTGTTTAGGTTACGAAATGCAGCCTGCACTGATCAATGTTCACATTTTACGCACGTCTGCGGTGCTGATAAACCTCAAGCGGCTGTAGGCCTGTGAATCTATACCGTTGTCAGCAGCATACACTTGCTCTTTTACCACAAACTAACATCACATTCACTTTGTTATGGTCAACGTCCTCCGGCACGTCCGTGAGAGCGTTTACCCTCGCACACACGTCTTTCACAAAGGCGCAGGAGAGCCCGGTCGTGAAGAGCGTTCCTGGGTGCTCTGGAAAGATGACCTCGGCGAAGATGTCGGCCCCCTGATGGCCGTGGGCTCCAGCATGGCCACCATGACCAGGCTCTTCACTGCCACACAAACCAAGAACAATAGAGTACAAACTGACAAAGTCAGAGAGAGAGAGAGAGAGTGGAGGGGGACTGGCCTCGAGCATCAAGGCTCATGCGGCCAGGGGAGTTGTGTGTGTCGACGGTAGCGGCGTGGCGCGAGAGTTCAAAATAAGGTGGGCAAGGGCCGCGACTTGAGCCGCCGTAAAGGGGCGGGGCGCGGCAAGAGTAGCGGGCAACCCGCTACGGGCCGCCACGGCGCCGTCGTCGACGACGACGGCCGGGGCGACGGGGAACCCACGGGGGGGCGTCCCAGAAGCTAGGGCTGGAGAGCAGCGCCATGAGAGCAGCCAGCGCTGCCAAGGCCGGTGAGGATGTGGAGTTGGCCCGGCGAGTCTTGGGGGACATGCTTCAGGGTGGAAGTGCGGACTCCGCGTGGCACGGCGGGAAGGTCCCGGGACCGGAGAGGGCAGGCCCGCGAAGAGGCGACGTGGGCTCCCTGGCAGTTGCCGCAGCGGGGCGGGACGTCCAGCCGCGGACAGGTGATGGTGGAGTGCGCCCCAGCACACCGTCGACAGACTGTGGAGGCCGCGGTGCAGGACGCCGACTGACAAAGTGTTGTGCTGTGCCTGACATGGCGCCCGGGCCATGGACGTGGAGCCCGGGCGCCGCAGACCCGCCGCGGCCCGGCGAGAGCCCCGTCAACGGCCCTTCCCGACAAGGCGGCGTTGCAGCAGCACGTTCAGGAGTGGCACTGGAGCTCGCCCATCAAGGTCGAGAGGGACGTGTACGTCACCCCCGTCCGTCCCGGGCGCGAGGCCGCCGCCGAGCAGCCGCAACAACAACAACGGCAGCTACAGGCCGTTCGGTCAGGGAACTGGGCTGCTCGCGGGCCTCTCCAGGGAGCCTGGAGATGTCCCTGCTGCTCGGCCTGCGCCTGCAGCATGGCCTGCATGTCGGCCGGCGGGTCGGGCTGGAAACCTGCAAGCGCCGTGGCGCGGCGTAGCGCTGGACGCTCCGCCCGCGAGGGGTGGTAAGGGGGGGGGGGG
>NW_026267506.1:103555-105072 GCF_000697945.3 Frankliniella occidentalis
GGGGGGGGGGGGGCCTTAGCCGCCAGCTGGGCGGAGAAATATGCATGACCCTGCGTGCCGTGTGCCGTGCCGTGCACCAGTCGGCTAATCATCGCTTAGCCGCCGCTCGACAAAGCAAGCGCTTTACGAACCGCAGCAATGAGACCAGAGTGGTTTTTAGTTCGAAATTCTGCCAGAAAGGAATACTGGATCGTCCCGCCCGGCTCTTTGAGGCCTCAACCGGCGCAGTACTGCTTTCAGAATAGTAGGGAGTTCACCTTGAACAACTTGGGGCCCGTAAATGTGGATTTACGGACTAGCTATATGTACGCCAGACCACGTCTCGCGTAACAGGCTTCGCGATATCTCACGAAACACTGTTACGCTGCGACGCGCCTGGCGCACATACAGCTAGGCCTGCGGCGCTGACACCTGAGACGAGCAAATGGGAGGGTATAGAAAAACAGGGCCATCCGGGCCCAAAATTTGAGATACTGAAACCATTTGTAGAGGTCTCATTACTCTAAAATTTGGGATATGAAACTTCTGCTGTTCGGTAAAGGTTTTCATTAAAAGTTCGAATTTTGACAGATTGTTATGTAAAAATCAACGTTTTAGTGATACTAGGTAATCTAGGGACCCTTAAGCCCAATACTGTGGCAAATGGGAAGACTGTCGTAAGTCCACTTATGTCACAAAGTGACTTTTTAACGTATTCGTGTTCAGCCGGTCTAGCTCTACAATTTACTTTTTATCACAAAACATGTCAGAGGCATAGTTTGGGAGGTAGATAGTGGTGAAACATGTCGTAACTCCAAATTAGAGGTTCATTTTAAAGCAAAAAGGGCGCAAGTCCACTTACGCCACTTGGCTTGAGAAACTTTGCAGTATCAGATGTCGTAAGTCAAGTTACGCCACTTGACCATATTATCAATTGAAATCTTAGTGGAACAAGTATACTTACGACGTTTTGCTCAAAAAAATAATAGTTATTCCATGAAATATTTTTCTTTTGCCAGTATCCACTAAATCCGTCCCAAAGCTAGACAATGTGCGCCTAGCATATATTTAGCTGTCCTGCAGTATCCTTGCCTTCATCTTGATAGGAAATTTGTCGCAAGTGGACTTACGCCTGTCTGCCAAAAAACCAGTAGAATTTCATTTGTCATAAGTGGACATACGCCACTCTTCCCCAAATCAGAACTAAAATCTATTTGTCGTAACCCAACTTTGGTTGTGGAAGGTCACTACTAGAAGGTAAAAGAATTTAGACAATTGCCTATATATTCAGAAGGTCTACGCTTACATTTTTAATTGTTTTGAGTTTGATATCATGCGGAAGACGTTTTCTCTGTTGCCTGAAAACTTAGTCCAAAAAACTTACGACAGTCCTACCATTTGCCGCAGAATAGAGGGTATGGTTCGACCCTTAATGTGTGGTTAAAGTATTACTCCCTTTACAATTCTGTGACACAAAGCCTTTTTAACGATTAAATAGACCATTCTGTCTTTTTCACGTTGTTTTCGCCAAAAAATGC
>NW_026267506.1:105607-106419 GCF_000697945.3 Frankliniella occidentalis
TTGTGGTCTGAGAAGAAGTCCTCCGGCTGAAGAGCCTGGACCAGCGAGACCCGGGGGTAGTCGCTCAGGACATGGTCCAGCTGGGAGGTCTTGTTCCCGCTGGCCCAGGTGAGGTCGCAGTGGACGGCCCTGGGCCCGGTGGTGTTGATGGGGGTGGCGGCCTGGCGAGCGAGCCGCGCCGCGCTTGCGGCGTTGCTGAGGGGGTGATGGAGCTTGTCCCCGACCTCGCGGCAGGGGGCAGTGTCCTGCACCCCGATGTGCCCGTTGAAATCGCCCAAGATTAAGATGATTCTCCACGAGCCGGTTGGCATTGAGGAGACGAGGGCGGCGAGGGAGCGGTGGACTGCGGTCTGGCGCCGGTCCGACGGGACGTGTGCCCCCACCACCGCGAAGTGCATCCCCCCGAGGGTGGCCCGGACCGAGAGGAGGTCGCGGGTGGGGGAGGCGTAGGTGCGGATCCTGGCGTCCGGGATGCCCCTGCGGACCAGGACCGCCGTGCTGCGGTGGCCGCGCCGCTCGGTCCCCTCGACGAGCCACCGGTAGTTGTCCGTGTGCAGGATCTGCGGAGCCATCCTGGTTTCCTGCAGCACCGCCAGAAGGACGTCCTCACGCTGGAGGATGGCGTCGATGGTGTTACGGGCGGCCAGGGTGGTGCAGCCGAAGACATTCCAGGTGGCGATGCGCAGGGCCCCGTGCATATTGGGTCGGAGGGGCCGCAGAGGGGTGGGGCGGATGGGGTTGGAGAGAGCTGCAGACGCCGTCAGGGAGGTTGCTGTAGGGAGGGTGAGATAGGAGAGGTGGGCTGAGGTGGG
>NW_026267506.1:107166-110368 GCF_000697945.3 Frankliniella occidentalis
TGATGCCGGCGAGACCTTACCAGGATGAAGCCTTTAGCAGGGGGGGCCGGGAGTCGGTGCTGAACCTGCGCTTGCTGTGCGACGGGCGACGTAACTGGAGACTGGGCAGCTGGGTGAGCTGGAGCTGACCGAGCAGACGACGCTGCCTCGGGGGTCCGGTGGGGAAAGGGGGGAACGGGGGGGCGGGCTGGCCTCTCACCGCCGCGCCGCGCCACCCCCTGCCTCCGGCCATCGCCTGAGGCAGGGAGGGGAGCGGTGGCAGACAGCCAGTGCGTTCAGTTCAGTCAAAGCGGCCGCATCGTGCATCATGGACAAACGTTGGAGGATGTCACTGCCCGCTGGAGGAGCCTCGATGCGTGGTGAGTGGGACGGGGTGCCGCGGGTGCTGGACGGAGTGGGGCGCAGGCTAACGAGACTCTCCATTGTAGCCTTGGGAAGCCGTGACGATCTCGACCCGGAGGCCGCTGGGGCCGTCTTGGAGGAGGAGAGCAGCCCCGGCGTATGGGCCGCCGTTGACGCCGATCCAGGGCCGGCTCACGTGGCCCGCGCCCCCAACCCGCGGAGCTCAGGCCCGGTGCGGCGAGGATCCCACGGTGAGTAGCGATCGGCGTGCGGGCGGTGCGTCGGAGTGCGCGGCGGAACTAACCTGAGTATGTTGTCTCCCGTAGGTCCTGCCGGTCCTGTTCGAACCGTTCCCGGCCTCGGGCTGCCTCAGGGCGACTTGCTGCGTCCGTCGGCCTTTCTCCAGATGGACCCCGCCGAGGCTGCCATCTGCCGCGAGGCCGCGGCTGCCGGGGACCCGCGGCCCGAAGGGGGGGCTGTTGACCTCACGAACTACGTGTGTGCATCTCGCGGCTGGTCACGAGCCCGCCTGGAGTGGGAGTGCAGAAACCGCGGACGCCGATTCGAAGACCCCACTTCTCCCGACGCCGACTCCAGGGGGTGGGACCTCGGGCCCAACGGCGAGGTGCTCACTCCAGAGCCCGCCGCGGAGGCCGAGGCGGAGCCGGGGCCGTCCGGGGATAACGCACTGGCCTGTGCGCTCCGGGTGTGCAAACGCGCCATGGAATTGGCCCTCCAACGTCGCTTGGCGGATCTTGCCCGTGGGGCCGGCTATAGCTCGAGCTCAGAGAAGTGATGAGGGGGAGTGGCACCCCCGATGGTGAAGGGTAATGTTTGTCCGGTAGATCCTCAATAAAATGTGCGAACCTGGAAGCCTGTGTCCTTTACTGCCACGTCCTGAAACAAGTCCTGGGGAAGCTGGTTGCAAGATTAGGTATGGTGATGCGACAACGGGAGCAAAGCGAAGCCAGGCGAAAGCAAGCGGGGGGGAGATAGCATGCCTAACGGGCCGTCCTCGGCCTACGCGTTTGGAGTTTGGTAGAAGCGGGATCAGTGCACTGCCATGCCTTAATATACCCTGGTCAGCCCCTGCCCACCCCATCCAGGGAGCATCGCAAAGAGACACGCCTCCACGAGCTCGCTGGCTAGCCCAGCCAAGCCCGCGCCCCCCTCGAACTCGATCTGTCTTTTTATGATACAAAACGACCCTGAAATTCCCAGATCGATATCTCAAATCTTTCTCGAGTTATCGTGCGTACAGACGGACAAACAGACAGACAAACGGACAGAATGAAACTTTTCCGGTCAGTGGAGTAGGGGAGAGCGGGGCAGTTTGAGGAACGTTTCGTTTTTTGGCTCTAAAAACTGAACTATTTGTCGCACAGACCTGACGTTATGACACAAAGAAGGTGGCATTGGCATGTATCAACCCTTTAAAGCGCGTTGCAATGCGGTGTCTTTGTGAGGAGATATAGCCAGTTCCTCATACTACCCCGCATTCCTCAAACTACCCCATGTGCGGGGCAGTATGAGGAACGCCGTGGGGTAGTTTGAGGAATGGCCTTTTGCTCGTCGTCAATGAATCGCATGGTATCGTGCTTTACAGCGTCAAGGCATTGCCTCCTTCCCTTCACTGAGTCAAAATTGTACATCTGTACCTCAAATAGTTTCGTTTTTAGAGCCAAAAAACTAAACGTTCCTCAATCCTACTAAAATGTGGCCTTCCAGCGGGGCAATCCTATCGGCCACACGCTATAGCATGGGCTGGCCTATCCTCAATTCACCCCGTACAGGTCTTCCTCAAACTACCCCGTTCTGCATTGATTCATTCAAATAATCCCTAAAAGATTACGGGGCGTTGTATCACACCGTCCGGCACGGCAAAATAAGCAGGAAGCATGTCTTCTCTTGCACAAAAGGCCCCATCGCATCAGGGGTGCTCCGTAATATCGAAATTACATAATATATAAGGTTAAAAAACTCCCGTTTTGGCTGCCAACTTGTCTATTTTGACATTCGTAGTTTAAAAAACGCACCAGTTTACTCGCAGCTTTTACGTATGAACGTTTTTGAATGAAAGTACATTAGGACAATTAAGTACTCAACGTACGACGGTGTCAGTGCCTGCAATCAAAATTTGTAGGCAGTTCCTCAAACTGCCCCGTTCCTCAATCTGCCCCACTCTCCCCTAATGGGCTTCGCTAATCGCTCAGCCAATTATTTTGTTTGTAGTTTACTTTGTAGATTGCGTGCCTTTTAACTCATGTAGGAGTGAATTGATTCGCGTTTCACAATCACTTAAGGTGCACATGTTGGGATTCATTTTACTCTGTTGATAGAGATCTGAAACGTGAAGTGGTTAGGTTATTTCGCAGTAATGGACATAAATTACCTTTGATAAATTGTGATGTGGTTATTAATGGTGAAGTTTTGTTATCACAGGAATATGAACTAGCTATATGTACGCCAGACCACGTCTCGCGTAACAGGCTTCGCGATATCTCACGAAACACTGTTACGCTGCGACGCGCCTGGCGCACATATAGCTAGGCCTGCGGCGCTGACACCCGAGACGGGGTAATAGGAGTGTGTATACAAGTTTTCGAAATGAAGTCTCTTTGTTAACGATTTAATCGACCAATGAGCTACAATGCTCATCTTCGAACTCGATCTGTCTTTTTAGCCCGCCCTTCTGCTTTGAAAAAGCTATCCAGCGGGCTTATGCAAACGACCTCGTGTCTGTCTGTGTGTCTGTGTGTCTGTGTGTCTGTCTGTCTGTCTGTCTGTCTGTCTGTTCCACTAGAAGGAGATGTGCTAGAGACTTGAAATTTTCAGGGTATCTTAAGGTCCACTCCTAGAG
>NW_026267506.1:115898-120083 GCF_000697945.3 Frankliniella occidentalis
CCCCCCGCACTGATATATAAAATGTGCAACTGACACTTTAAAGTGTTGAACACTTTGAAGTGTGTGCCAGTTGCACACTTTACATGTCAGTGCACTTTTGCTCTTTCGCGACCCGTGCGCGTGTCCTCCTCGCCCCCGACGCACGTGCTGGGGCCATCATTACGTAAGGTAATTTGTAGAAATTCCCCCCCTCCCCCTCCCGGTTTCGTTCGCCAGGCACGCCAGTGGGTGCGCCTGACTGCCAGCTCCCTCCTCCTCAGCGGCAGCCCGGCAGGCGTCGGTGCACAGCGGCAGGGTTGCCAGATCGGGCGATTATGCGCCCGCCGGGCGATTTCTATTTCGATCCGGACGATTCGGGCGACTTTCCGTTCTTCGGGTGGTTCCTGATGTTTTCTAGGCCTACTTCACCCGTTTCGGAAGTAAAAGTGCACAATCTCAATGCTAGGCAAGATACCAAAGCAAATTTAAAAACAGTATATTTTTGATATTTTTACTCTCTTTGGATTTGTGACTTAGAGGTCCTCTGTAGTTCTAGCTAAAGGTGTCATTTTATTTCTTTCTGCCTTGTATATTATTATCATGATAAATCTTTCCTCCGTCAACAGCCACCTGATTTCGCGAGAATCATACATCTTGATGGAGATACTTTGAAGTCGTTCCATGCTGAAATCGATGGACCCAGTTAAACTCCTTACTCTACGGGACGATTCTTAATCAACATCTACATGCCAACAAATTTTCCTATTGATCCTCCAAAGGTATCTATCACAATGCTCTTCTGCTTTCAAAATAAATGAAATTTCTTGGCTGCTTATTCACTGATGACTTTATTTCTTTGTTTTTATCAGTTTAGAATGGTAACTAAGGTGTGGCACCCAAATATATCAACAAACGGCAAAATATGTGTGGATATATTGAACGAGAAATGGTAGGCCTATAGGTACCTAAGCAGTTGTCTTGCCAGTGTATCTTTTTTGTATTTTTGTAATCTCACTGCTTTTACTTCAACAGGAAGCCAGGTATGACACTACTAGAGCTCTTGGAAGGCATGCAGGGCCTCCTAAGGGCTCCAAACCCTGACTCTCCTCTGAGTATGGACGCGGCTGCTATGATGAAGCTAGTTGACCAGACAATGTATCTGTCTACTTGTGTGGCGTACACGTATACTTTTGCATTTTGTATGTTGTTTTCAGTCCTAATGTTGCCCCCTGTGAAATAGCTGTTTTAAAGTAATTATTTTTAAGAATATGCATACTTTTCCCTCAATGGCCCTTTAGATCTCTTTTATTAAATGATGAAATCTGTTTTGAAAATTTAATTGATCTCTATATTTAACTTCTCATTGCATGAAATTAAACTCCCTGAGCTCATTCCCAGTCTCATTTTAAATGTCTAGTAAACGCTATCATAATACTAAAAGTTTCTTTCAATTTTCTTTTAAGTCATTCTTAATTCTGAACCTTAGCTGTAGTAATCATGCATGGAAAAAATTCAATATAGAAGAGGTAGGCATTACAGAAACTTTGTTAATTATTTGTTGCTCTGCCAGATAAGCAGCCCCGTCATTGAGGAAAAGATAAGCGTCCTGATGTCCTTCAACATCTCCAGAGAGGATGCTTTGACTCGTCTTGCAGCTAACAGATTAGATGGAGAGAGGGTGGTTAACCTCTATAACTTGTAATTACACATTTAAGTGTCTCTTATCACCTCTATCATTTTGTTTTAACATTTTACATATGACAGTAAATCATACTATGCTTCTACTTTGTATTAAATGGTTTCTTATTTAATAATGTATTTTTTTCAAACTCCACTCCCTTTATTTGTATGCATATGTCAGCACCTGGAATCATCTTTCAAAACACTATAATTTGTACTCTTTAGTTAGCTTTACTTTCCATAAATATAATTCATATTGACATTGGTAGCTAACTACCCCTGGAAAAAAATATTATCTTCAATTACACTTGAAGAGTTGATAACAATTTTGGACATCTCCTGAAGGAAGTTTAAGATGAGGAATTCGATTTGGAAAGTTGCTGTCAATATTCCTCTGGTTAATGACTGGACTTGAGTGTTTTTACTGAGGGGTGTGCAGATTCTTGATGGTCTAGCATTTAGGGGTCTGCGCCCAAGCCTCAGAAAGTGAGCATCTTCAATGGTGGTTGCAGCCATAGACAGAATACTACCTGTAAGGCCAAATTAATGTATATGTAAACCTCTAAAAGGTGCAAGTTCAAGATCAATTCAAATTATCAGATTCTATGCTTTAGGGGGTAGAAAAATTTATGCACTAGGCTTTCAAAAAATAGCGAAATGACTTTGTCAAATCTCTGATATTATTTCATTAAATAATCAAATCGCTATTGAATACTTGATACTACTTGTATTGATGAAGAAAGATTTGATTTCTTTCAATAATTATCACTACAAAACTAGAAGATACCACATTGTTTTCGTGTGTTCATTGACAAAGTGTCCTGCTAGAGAATGAATTCTTCTTACCGTTTTCCTAAGAGAATAAATTTGTACGTACTTATGAAATGTACGTACAAATTTGTACATACTTATGAAATGTTGAATTTTGTGCTGGTTTCTAGAGCAAAGCCGATTCATGTCTTTTAACTATGTTTCCCTGTCGGAGAAATTTGACTGTCACAAACATTTAACAATTTTAAAATTTAATATCACACTACATAAATTTAAGTTCTCTTTACCACCTGATATAGTTAGTTTTCTGTGGACAACCAGAAACTGATATGTTTAGAGATTGTTCAGCAATCAAATCTTCAATGGGCCACAGGCGATCAAAGACAGGGTTGTTGCAGTCCATAGCTTCTTGTTTCACAACAAGCAATCCTTTGAGGATCAATGCTCTTGGTAGAAACTGCAGTCCAAAGCACAACCGTATAACACGTTTAAATGAGTTCCATTGCATTGGATGATTCCTGAAGTAGTCCATGTGTGTGGCGGCCAGTCTGGTTATCTTCTGTAAAGTAAAAATTTGCTGTGATAAATATATGAAAATAGAGAAATGCTTGTGAAAACTGTTGAATATAGTACATGGGTGAAAAGAAACTTCATTTATTTGATATGATCTAAAATATTCTTATTCTTTGCCTTTAAATATGAGGCATGTAGATATATAGTTTCTAAATTATGCCCCTAAAAATGAGGAATGTGTACCCTTTGGTAAGAAAAGTTTTTTAGTACTCATATTTTTTTTTAATGAAGTAATCTGGCATTATGAACCACGCAACACTCCAAAGAGTTAAAATGAAAGAAGAAAATAATAGAATACTTAAGAATACTGCAAATTGACTTACTATTACATTTTGGTGAACAGAATGGACAATTTGAACACCGAAAATGATTTTGTATGCATCAGCCATACCTTCATCGCACATTACAAAATTAATTTGCCAAGTCCCTAACTTGGCTCGCACTAAAGAAAGCATGGCAATATAGCCATCATGGGACTCATGTTCAAACAAAATCCAGCACCACCGCAACATCTGATGAAACAGCAAAAAAGACACTTTATTTTGAACAGATTTCACACAAGAACCGCAACTTCACCATGAATGCTAACTTACAACATTATTATCTGTCGTGCAAATGGTGTGAACCTGTGGGGAGAGGGCAACATAAAGATATTTTTTGCAATTATAACTGGACTGCAAACTAAAATAATTAAGAAGAAGAGGACCATTGATTTCCAAACAGACATACTTACCCACCACTGCTGGGAACCAGTGGCTAAAAATGATGCATTAAAAGAAGCAATATAGGTGCTGGTTCTCAGCAAGTGCAGTGTTAGTGGTAATTAAGACAAAGGAAGAGCCATCTGGTAAATTTTCTGATCCCCCGGACACAGTTTCAATTGACCCAAATGAACTTGTAACAGTCACCGGCTGAAGAAGTGAACTTAACTCTCGGATATTCATTGTAATGGATAACAATACAGGTAATTGGCTGTAACTGATCACAAAACGTCTCAGAAGTAAAGTGTGTATAGTCAGTCAGATCGACGCCGAAAGTGCTTAAAGCGCCGTTGGCCTCGACACGGTATTATTAGAGTAATAAGAAAGGAGCAGATAATTTAAATAGAACAAAAGACAGTCTATATATAACTAGCCAGGACCTTCGGTCCTTATGCTGATCTCGCCTCTCTCTCCCTATATA
>NW_026267506.1:120133-122183 GCF_000697945.3 Frankliniella occidentalis
CGCCGCCGGCAGGCCAAGCAGGCCCGGCCCCTGCCGAACGGAGTTGCCGGCGCAGCGAAGCGGAGCTGGCAACTCCGTTTGGCGGAAGGGCGGGCCTGCTTGTTATGATACAAAACGACCCTGAAATTCCCTGATCGATATCTCAATTCTTTCTCGAGTTATCGTGCGTACAGACGGACAAACAGACAGACAAACGAACAGAACGAAACTTTTCCGGTCAGTGGAGTAATGGGCTTCGCTAATCGTTCAGCCAATGACGGTTCACCTAATGGTCACAGCTGGTGCGGCACTTCCGTGTGCAGGCAGTAAAGTTCTTCCCCGATGTGAGATCGTTGACTGGTCATGTGAGTATGCAACTGTGGTTTGCAGTAGCTCGATTGCTCGGGCTTGGGCGGTTCCCTGTGTGTAATGATTTCAGATGAGAATCCAAGGGAGCTGGTCGACAGATTCGATGTTGTGCTTTATGCCACCATGAGTAATGTGCAGCCCTCGCAGTGCGAGGAGTAGTTAACGGACGTTGTAAGTTATCACGACACGGAGCTATGTGAATCACGAAGTGGTTGATGAAAATTCAAGGTTTAACAAGTCACGACAGGACCTGCGATGTGAAGACGAGGAAATGCACGCTGACGCTGTTCCGTGGTTTGCCAACTACCTGGAGAAGGCGTACAGAGACTTCAGCGGCAGGCGTTTATATTACAGCCCTGCCCGATTTCATGGAAATATGGCGTTTCCCAACAAAGGAGCATGCAGGCAAACTGTGCCGGGCGCTGGAAATACCAGAAGACTGTGTGGGTTCTTGGCACACGTCCTAAGGGCCGTGGGGCACGGTTGATCTGGACAAGGAGTGAATTTCTACTTTAAGCACATCTGTTGTTGTGCACCTTACAGAGAATTTTAGGAGAGATAAAGTGTTGCTAATTTCATTGAGTTCCATTTTTACTTAAATAAAATGTGTTCCTCGCATTTCCAGCAAAATACTTTTCTTAGATATAACACTACCAAGGACCTAAGATGATAAAATTTAATGCTAGAGATGAAACTCAAGTGAAAATGAATACAGCGTTTGGACGCTATCCAGCCTCGAAAATCTGTGGGAATCACAACTCCGGAGGTGTTGGTCTATCTAATCATAAAGTGACACCTGCTATAAGAAGAATTGAATTGAAATTGAAAGCATTTAGTAGTGTAGAATGTTGTCACATGATGCGGTTCAGTCAATTTAGCCAGTAACACCTATCTTCACTGTTTGTTTACGTTTCCATAAAGGAAGTATCAAAACCACAACATTTTAAGTTGAAATTTATATCAAGTAGTACTTCCTTACAGTTTCCAAGTGTATCTGCTGCCTTTAGGCCAATACTATGGAGTTCCAATGTTGAACCCAGCACAATAACCGGGATAGTATGGAAATAAAGAATAAAAACTTACTGACTAGAGTAGATGATTCCATAAAAGGAAGCAAGGCATGCCCCCCGCGTAATCAGCAGTCTACAACAAAATTTGTACACAGCCTTTATCAGTCACACTTTATTGCAACGAAGCTTGTAACGAAGGAGACAGAACTATGCCAGATCGTCGACCATACCTAAGCAGGGTGGGCAAGTTGTTTGAATGAAGAGCGTCCATAGATTCTGTTCTGCTGGTCGGCCGGGGCGGCGCTGGTTGTTCTGCCCCACCAGCTGGCGGGCAGGCCTCATCCGCCAATTTCCATAGTCGCGTGTGGCTCTTGAACGTCCGAAGGCTGGCTGGATGTTTCTGGTGTAGCACACCTCCATCCGAGGGAATGCTCTTGCAGCCAGCTTCCGCGCCGAACGTTTGTGCTGCTGGGGGTACCACTGACACCCCCATGCGCTGGTCACGTTCTGCGGAAGGGAGAGATTTAGCCGAGGTCGTCCACCATACCTAGGCAATGAGGGCAAGTAGTCTGGATGAACAACGTCCATACGTTCTGGTCTGCTGGTCGGCCGGGGCGTCGCTGGTTGTTACGCCCCGCCGGCTGGCGGGCAGGCCTCAACCGCCAGTTTCCGTAATCTCTTGTGGCTCTTGA
>NW_026267506.1:132438-132848 GCF_000697945.3 Frankliniella occidentalis
TTTTAGTCTATTGCTATAAGCTATTCCGTAGCGGTGACCGGAATTGCTCCAGAAAAGTCTGCCCTAGAGCTTCGCTCGCTTCGCGAGCTCAGCAAATAGAAAAACAAAAGACATATGAGAATTATTTAAATCGTGCGAAACACTATCGCCGAAACGTTCCTAGCCCCGAGGAATATATTGAGAATCGTTGGGTTTGGGAGGGAGGGGGAGGGGGAATTCCATCGCTATGCATCCTTGGCTCCCGGGTTTCTTCAAATTACTTGAGCCCGCTTTAAGCGCTTTAAGCCCCGACGACCACGGCGAGCATCTGCACCGAGTCTGCGGGCTTGGACTCATGTCGGGTGCTCATCGGGGCTGTCCACCACTCCCTCATGTCCAGCATCAGGGCTCCGACCCGACCCTTATAGCCC
>NW_026267506.1:132923-136849 GCF_000697945.3 Frankliniella occidentalis
CCCCCCTTCCGCCACCCAGAGAGCGACCGCCGCCGCGACTCCAGGGCCGCGGTGGGCGCTGCCTGCACGGGGTTCACGGTGGGCTCCACCCGCAGGCTGCGCAGCCTGCTCGTGAGGTTTAGTAGAGCACGGAGTACTCGAATGCGTCTCCAGGGCCGCGGCGAGCTGCAGCTGGGGGTACTGCATCACGCCGCACCTCACCCGGGGCGGGGCGGCACCGTGTTGAAGAACACCTCGGTCGTCGTCTGCACGCTCAGCCGAGCGCGCGGGGCGGGACGGCACAGGTCCGGTCAGCTGGGCCGGACGTCAGCCAAGTCGTCACCCCTTCCCCCTCCCTCTTGGAGTTGGGAGACTTTCATTGTTCCACTGTGAAGTGTTTTCCCTGAAATGGGTTATATATGTGTTGTTTTCCCCTGAGTGGGATTCTCTGTGAAATAGTGTCAATTGGATTTTGTGTAAAATCCTGTGGTGAAAGTGTTGTGTTTTTCTGCTGGCCAGCATCCTGTACTACTGTACTACTTTGGTGAGTTACTCATTTGTATATCTGTTTTTGTTTGTTTTGTTGTGTGGGCCCAACCCCATGATTACCCCAGTGGTAAAAGTGTATATTGATTTTGCCATCGTTTGTATGGTTATTGCATAAATCGCCTTTGTTCTATTGAACGTGTAATGTAAATGTAATTGTCGCACCTGCGCTTTACTGTGACTGTGAGTTGAAATTCGATATTTGCATATCCTATTCATTCATTCAACAACTGTCATTAAAACTTATTATCAACTAAAACTTTATTCTTTAAAATCAATTAATCAATTAAAATCAACGTTTGCTAATTAAATGTCTCCTCAGATTGGACCCGTGATCAGCAACTCTTTTGTTCACGAGGAGTTTTCATATTTTCAAACCAAGCAATCGTTACACCAGATGTTTGAGGCGCCTGCCGCCTGGGCCGCACGACGCCAGCCTGTGCAGCATCGTGTCCGCCTGGCCGCAGCTGACACATGCCGGTGGCGTGATAGTGCCCCAGCTGATGGAATGGTGGCGCACGTTGGTGTGGACGACGTCGTGCACCGCCTTGAACCAGGCTGCCCTGGCGTCGACCGTGAGGAGCTTGCAGGCGATTCGTGTCCATGCTGCGAGTCATGCCGCGTCGGGGTGGTGGCCGTGGACGCACAGCCCGCGTGTCTCGGCGAGCAGCTGCTGCTGGATGAGGTGCTGCACTGGCAACCCAAGTGTGTGAATGTCGCACGCTTGTATGTGTGTGAATATCCATTCGTACACTTGGGGGGGGGGGGGTAAACCTGTGAATTTTTCCTAAAACAAATGGATATTCACACACCTACAAGTGTGCGACATTCACACACTTGCGTTTCCAGTGCGGGTCAGGTCCGACCCGACCAGGCCGTCCTGCCATCTTGGGCGTCAGCTCTCGCAGCCGCCTGAAGTCCAGCATGCAGTCGGGACCCTGGTGTCATCGTCTCGCTTCGCCTGAAGGTCGAGGAGGAGACCGCCGGATAGAGTACTCAGATAGAAGGTAAGACTAGACACCTCCAAGGGTAAGGTCGCGGCGCCAATTCCGAAAAGGTGGTGTTTTAGATGGATGCTTAGTTTTTTCGTTATAGAATTCGCGTCGCTCGCTCACTCGTTCGCTATGGCGTGTTCATTTTAGTGATAGGTATAACGTGTAGTTGTGTTAATTTGTGAATGTATATAATCTTTTCGTAACGACCTATTCAGCGGTTCAGCGATTCCAGTTAGACGCATAATAAGGTATTTATTTTTCGGTCTACCTGCTACACTTATCGCAACTCAATCGTTGGTCAGCTTAAATCGTTTCTTCTTTGAATGGTAACAAAAAATACCCCATTTTGAGTGTAACCAGACAGCAACGAGCTGAGCGGCGCGCCACTGCATCAACCTGCCTCGACACTTTTATAGCATCTTAAAACATCTTAAGACATCTTAAACGATTGACATACTAAAAGAGAGAAATCCTAATCGACAGACATCCTACAAGACAGATATTCTACAAGACGATCCTAAAAGATAGACACCCTAAAAGACAGACATCTTAAAAGATAGACATCCTAAAAGACAGACATCCTAAAAGACAGACATCCTAAAAAACAGACATCCAAAAAGACTGACATCCAAAGAGACAGACATCCTAAAAGACAGACATCTTGAAAGACAGACATCTTAAAATACAGACATCCTAAAATACAGACATCCTAAAATACAGACATCCTAAGAGGCAGACATCCTAAAAGACAGACATAGTAAAAGAGACATCGTAAAAGACACACATCGTTCGAGATAATACCTAAAACTTATGAATGTTAAAAGACAGACATCCTAAAAGACAGACATCTTAAAAGACAGACATCTCAAAAGATATACATCCTGAAGGACAGACATCCTAAAAACAGACATCCTTAAAGAGAGACATCCTAAAATACAGACATCCTTAAGTCAAGATATCTTCAAGGACAGACATCCTAAAAGACAGACATTCTAAAAGACAGACATCGTAAAAGAAAGATATCGTAAAAGACCCGCTGCCATCCGCTGCCACCAATGTAGTATTGGGGGTTTTGGGAGAGCCAAGATCATGTGAACAACAGATCGCATGAGTGGTAAATGGCGACGAGTCGAAGGCTCGCGCCTCTATTTATTCAGTGTTTGGCATAACAACAAGAAGAACAAGGCGATCGTAAAACAATTAAAGGTTCAGGGGTCTGAGTGTAGGTGTCGCCTCCATAGTGATCACTAGTGGCCGTGACTGAGGGTATTCTGCTGTAACCTGGTTAGGTTAATGTTACCATAATACTACACTACTCCCTTTTTTTTCGCTTCCCTAAAAATGCTCAGAAAATTTTAACAATCACAAGAGCTTTGCCTTGGACTTCATACAATACACTTGGACGTTAACGTACAAATTGATTGAACTGACTCTACTTTTAAACATTGTTGATAAATAAATGAACAAATCCTAAATAATTTCAACTTAATTAAACCTGTGAACTTCCACTTTGCCAAACCTACGGCTTATTCAAACCTACTAGTCTGGCTCGGTGTGCAAACAAAAAGAAATTGACTTCCCTCCTAGCATGTAGCAATGCATTAGTATGATTCCTTGCCGGACCACTATTAACTTGCTATCAATAGTAGTTTAAAAATCCATTCAGGAGATCAACCACGGAGTTCCATGCCTTTTAAAATTCAAATTAATCTTGATGTGAACTTGCTGTGGGAGAAAGGTGTACCAGTGTACCTGAAACACACAAATAATCTTGAAACAGTATTTGTTGACCACTTAAACCTTTGCCTTGGGCTGTAATTAACTGTCCCTAGGTGTCTCCTACACGACTGACTAGACCTATCTACGTGACACCTTTGATTTTTGAAACCTACCACGTTTCTTATTAACCTCTTGAAGGTTAAGAATACTTAGCTTTTAAAATAAAGATGCTCCTTGTATCTAATCCAGCGTTGATCTTCCTCTGCCTGCGTTGATTGGTGATTTCCTTTGATTCCAGCGTTGTCTTGAGTCTTGACGTGTTTAATTATTCTGGTTCTTTATCCAATTCCTTGGTTTAGAACTTTATTTCTCGGCTAGTGCTGTTCTGCCAGCCGTCCTCTCTCTCCGCCTGCTCAGTAGTGTGTGTCGTCTGTACACGTTTATCGATTTTAAAAAAGTTACCCCTCCAAATTTTGTCCTTTTTTGATGTAGTTTCCGAGAATGACTTTGTTTTTGCCGTGCGACACGGTCTTCAGGTGGCAACCTTCCCTCAAAGTTCGAAAAACGACGACTTTTGCATCAGAAACGAACGGTATGGACGAAAATCGGTTCAGAGCATCATAGAATTGTCCGCGTGGTACCATAAGTTTCGGAAAGGATCAAACAAACTTTTCTGGGCCCCACCGG
>NW_026267506.1:137054-139643 GCF_000697945.3 Frankliniella occidentalis
GG
Source organism: Frankliniella occidentalis (assembly GCF_000697945.3). NCBI lineage: Eukaryota > Metazoa > Arthropoda > Insecta > Thysanoptera > Thripidae > Frankliniella > Frankliniella occidentalis. Next base: position 137,057 of record NW_026267506.1, read on the forward strand.
GGGGGGGCGGCGGTCTGAGATTATGAGAAGCAGGTACAAACCCTTGCGTGTCGCCTGGCGCGCGCCGTGTCTACTGCTAGCGGTAACAGGGTGGGGGAAACATACCTAGTGGCCGTTGCGCGCGCATCGGAGGTGGAGGGGAGTGGGGGCGCTCGCCGCGCCGCTCGGCTAGCGGCCGCCGGCAGCTAACCGAACCAGCCAGCCTGCGGCCTGCGTCGCAGTCATTGTTGTTGACGCTCGCTCGTGGCAGCAGCTGTACGTGTGCGGCAGCAGTAACAGTGTGTAGTTTGTGAGTTTGTGAGTTTTTAGACGAGTGTGAGATGGCGCCGAGGAGGCCGAAAGTGAAGTTGCGGAGGCTAGGGCGGGCTCCGGTTTTGGATTTGCCTTTAACTGACTTTTCGGGGACTCAGCTTCCGTCCCACGGTGATGTCCTGGTGTGTTATGTTTGGGTCCGGGAGGTTATGAAGAGAGACGCCGGCACAAACAAGGATCCAGCTCGAAGTGAAGTTATGAAGACTGTCGTCGAAAAGGTCACGGCGATATGGAAGAAAGCAAATCTACCAGTGGTAACACCGTTCAGAATTGAACGCATGCTGTCGGAGAACGTAGATGAAATGAAGTACCTCAACAAGTACCCCCCAAAGAAGAGAGGAAAGGCGTATCAAGCAAGAAAGCAGGTGTTCTTGGCGAAGTCTAAGTTGCTCTTTGACATTTGTACGTGTAAGTGTGATGGGTACTGTACGTGCCTAACCTCAAAAGAGAAGCCCGGCAAGAGCACCAAACTTGTGAGCGGGGAACGGCCGTTTCTAGTCGATCAGCGGACGACAAGAAAACTGAAAATCGGCGAGTTGCAGAACGTGACGCCATCGACCAGCCGGAAGAGACAGCGTGACGAGAGGCCCGTCCAGCGCATGCTCACCTTCAGTTCAGAAGAGGAGAGTCCTTCCAAGCCCAAGCGCCAAAAAACTGACGACGACTTTGAAAGCCCTCCAAAGCGCAGAACAAGAACGAGCGACAGAAATATGATGCCACTGACAAACACGGCAGCAACCGCTGCCCGTTACAATGTACCCATTCGTGTCGCGGCGGCGATTTCCAACAGCTTCGCCGTCGACGCTGGCCTTGTGACAGGAGAGGACAGGACGAAGTTAGTCGCCCCCTCTAAGATGCACCGACAGAAGGACCTTGTATTGCGGAACGAAAACAAAGAGGCCGCAGCGTGCGGAGGGAGCCCTGTCGCTATTTATTTCGACGGCCGAAAGGATAAGACTCTAGTCATCAAGGAAATGGAGGGCACCCGGAGGACACGTAGGGTTTCTGAAACCAGCAACCACGTTGTGATAATAGAGGAACCTGGATCCAAATTTTTAGGGCATGTCACTGCAGATGGCTCGAAAGCAGCTCATGAAGCGGACGCCATACTAGAAGGACTACGAGTGCGAAATATCAGCACCGATCGCCTAAGAGCCGTGGGGTGTGATGGAACCAGTTATAACACGGGGCATGAAGACGGGGTTTTAGCCTGCTTAGAGAAAAAGCTAAACCGCCCGCTACAGCGCAACGTTTGTTTACTTCACTTCAACGAACTGCCCTGCAGGAGACTGCTTACCAAGCTAGATGGCCAGACTAGTGGCCCTACGGGATGGACAGGCCCCATCGGATCAAAACTGAAAGACTGTGAAAAATTACCACTAGTGAAGTTTAACCCAATTCCCACGACTCTACCAGAAGTGAAATATGAAGACTTAAGCTGGGAACAAAAATATTTCCATGACATGTGTCGTGCAGTGACGACAGGACAGTGCCCGCCGGAGCTCGCCGCCAAGCAACCCGGAGCGTTACACCATGCAAGATGGTTAACAACTGGGAGTAGGATTTTGCGGCTGTACATCGCAACACGCCGCCCGTCGGCGGGCTTAAAATCCTTTGCAAACTTTGTAATCACAGTTTATGCTGTAATGTGGTTCGGCATCAAAAAAGAAAATCTAGCTGTCGCGGGACCACGTCACCTCTTCACAATCGTGAAGCTTTCCCGCTCTCTGCCTCCACGAATGATGAAAATCGTCCATGAGTCTACTCCATTAATGGTTTTTATGCACACCCAGAAAACATTCTTCTGACCATGGTTCTGGACCAGCGCCGAGAAGTGCGTGAGCTCGCAGTTGACCGTATTCTGAAGGCACGCCAAAACACGGCAGCAGGAGCTCGACCCCGGAAGTTCAAGGTCCCAACCATCAACTTCCTGGCTGAGGACTACACGGACCTCGTCTTTTGGGACCAAACGCCGGTGCACCCTCCACCAATCCTCGCCGATGTGTCCGACGACGACCTGCGGGCCGCTGTCTCGTCGGACCACCCGCTGGACGTGCTGCCACTTCCCTGCCACACACAGGCAGTAGAGCGGATGGTCAAGAATGTGACGCAGGCCTCAGCTAGCGTAGTAGGTGAGGACAGGAGAGAAGGCCAGATCCGAGCAGCCATCAGGGGCCGCGCTTCAATGCCCAAGTTTAACTCCAAATCTGCATTCAAAGCGCCACGTGAAGGTTAAATGACATACTAACGCGCAATAAACTTGCCCGGGTGGGTG
>NW_026267506.1:142768-145371 GCF_000697945.3 Frankliniella occidentalis
TCAAAAAATGGATTTTAAAAAAATCAAAAACCACAGGTCCCCAAAATGACGTTTTTTAAAAATAATTTTTTTAATGTTTTCTAAGGGGTAACTCATCAAAATAGAGCCCTTTGGGCGAAAATTTCGTCCGTTTGGCTCTATCTCTAACCGTTGAGGCGCCAGACACTGTTTTTCACACGGAAATGACCCCAAACCATTTCAATGTTTTTTCTCAAATATTTCATGATCTCTGAAGGGTCAACTCGCCAAAATAAAACCCTGGGGAGCAATAATTGTGACTTTTTGGGGCCGAAGGCCTTTTTACGACTCTTTGTTTTGTCCGACTCGGGTGTCAGCGCCGCAGGCCTAGGTAGATGTATGCCAGGCGCGTCGCAGCGTAACAGTGTTTCGTGAGACATCGCGAAGCCTGTTACGCGAGACGTGGTCTGGCGTACATCTACCTAGTTTAATGATTTGTATCATTTGAGTCTTTAGTCTAACGATTTGTATCGTTTGAGTCTTTAGTTTAACGATTTGTATCGTTCGAGTCTTTAGTGTGATCCGTCGACTCTTAACTGCTAGTTTTAAGTTTTATGCTTCGTTATTTCTCTCCAAGAGAATATTGATTTTATTTGTCATGATCTGCTTGTTATACCTGATTTAGCTTCGCTTTTTATCTTGATTGACTGGCGGCTTCGCTTATTTTATCGGATCGACTTAACTTATTTTATCTGACTGACTCATTTTATGTGATCTCTGTATAATAAACCTTGTTCTTATAATTTTTGGTGTTTGGATTGAAACTCCTTTATCTTTCTTTTGATTTTTATTGCAAACTTGAGCATGAACACTTAACTTAGTACAGCACTTTGCTTTGGCACTACAACACAATTTATCACAAGTAAAAGGAACGCTTTGATTGTACTTGAGAATGATTTACAGTCTTTTAACAACTTTAAGAACAATTAATCTTGGCACTTGATTAACATTTGAACTTTAATACAACAATTTCCGTAGTTTGACAGGAACTTTATCACAACTTAAGTTTGGTTTGGCACTTGAGATACAGTGTCAACAGAACTTGGATGATTTAACTAAAAGTTTTAAATAGTAGTTAGACGAGATAACCAAACCTTAATTTGGGCAATCCTTGGCAGTGTGATATCGCTGTCTGCACTTCCTGCATCTTGTATCCTTACGTGGATCATTCGGATGCCATTTTAAAGTAGTCTTGACTTCATCTCGTTCTTTATAAATCTTGTCCATCCATTCCTGTCTTCCACTTGGTTCAATGTTCAAGGTAAGTGGCACCAGTTTCCACTGCATGTCGAGTTTCAATCCTCCGCAAATTATTTCCTTCTTTGATCGCTTCTCTTCTAACTTTCTTTCTATTTCTTTAATTGCTGCTTCTTCTTCTTGCATTTTGCTCTCTATCTCTTCTAGTTTTCTGTCTACTTCCATGCTCATGTCCTCTTCCATCGCCACATCTACCTTGTTTATTTCTGCCTCTAGTTCCTCCATTTCTATCTCTATTTCTCTTTTCTCTTCTACCTTCTCTTCCGTGTCAGAGTCTGATAGTGTCATTCCTGCTACCATTTGCTTTGCTATTACACTAGCGCTTTCTTCCTGCTCGCTCTCACTATCACTTGACAGAAACTCTCTTGTTATCCTTGGTGGTATGAATGCTTGGCTGGCATAATGTTGCCTTATTTTCGGTGGCAAGAAATCCAAGTCTTTTTCACGTTCTTGCCTGAATTTGGAAGTGCTGGGCAAACTCATGTATTGGCCTGGGGTCATGGTGCATTCCTCTTCACCCCACAGCCATGAAGTGCTTGTAGATTCCTTTGGGGAACCAGGAGACTCCAAAACTTCTGAAGCATCTTCTACCATTTTTACAGATGTGGATGGAGAACACATTGGGAAGCCTGATGCCTCTCTCACAGGCAGCAGGACTTCCCTTTCCACCATTTTTTTGAATGTGGTTGGGGAACACATGTGCCTCCCTGGGAGGGTCGGGGAATGCCCCCTGGCTGCTTGGGCCTGCCTGGGCCAGATTCTTAGGGTAAGCCTTGATTTCTTGGGGCATTTTCAAATTCTGTAACAGGAAATACTAATTTTTGGTATCTCTCCTTCCCCTTTTCTTTCTAAAAGAGTCTCACTTGGGCACTTTTGCTTACCATTTGGGTCCCTTGGGCGATAGCCTTCTTTAGGGCTGCGGCTCTCTTTTTCTGCTTGAGGTTTGGGTCCCCTTCCGGCTTCATGAGTTTGGCTCTTTTTGCCTCCCAGCTCTCTTTTCCTTCTCCTATTTTTCTCTTGACATTATTTATCACTTTGTCCAGTTTTTCTGGGTCCATTTTCTCAGTCTTGGTGAGTCCCTTGGAGGGTCTCCTTGCTTCCAGAATTTTGCGTTCCTCGCTTCTTTGTGGCACTACTACTTTTAAATACTGAAAAGTATTTTTCTTCTCTGGAATTTAGGTGGCAGCCATCCCAAAAGACGGACATCCTAAAAGAAAGACATCTTAAAAGACAGACACTCTAAAAGACAGACATTATAAAAAGACAGACATCCTAAAAGACAGACATCCTAAAAGACAGACATCTTAAAAGACTGACACTCTAAAAGA
>NW_026267506.1:145421-146518 GCF_000697945.3 Frankliniella occidentalis
GGTGGGTGGGCGGGGCTCGAAGTGCAGGCACCTCCTCGTGGTGAGCCCTGGGTGAGCAAGCGTCAAGCTTCGCTTAGCTAAGACCTGCACACACGATTCTCCCCACTGCAGCCGCCCCCACTGATCTGAAAATTTGGCGACTCCTGCCCTTTACTTTTGGTGATACTGACACTCAAAAAAACTTCTGCTGGGTCGCCCCCCCTAGGCGTAGTCCTTGTTTATTGGAGCATACATGGTGCATTTTGGGTGAATTTTCGTCTTTAACGAAGTGAATACGCCCTGTGTTGGGTCGAGAAGGACCGGTGGGGCCCAGAAAAGTTTGTTTGATCCTTTCCGAAACTTATGGTACCACGCGGACAATTCTATGATGCTCTGAACCGATTTTCGTCCATACCGTTCGTTTCTGATGCAAAAGTCGTCGTTTTTCGAACTTTGAGGGAAGGTTGCCACCTGAAGACCGTGTCGCACGGCAAAAACAAAGTCATTCTCGGAAACTACATCAAAAAAGGACAAAATTTGGAGGGGTAACTTTTTTAAAATCGAAAAACGTGTACAGACGACACACACTACTGCTCAGAGTGTTCTGGCAGCGTTCCTCTTTTATTCTCATACTCGGCTGCGCGCGCCGCTCATGCGCAGTGGGTTACCCCCACTCCTTCCTTTTCCCCTCCTTCCGTGGAGACGCTGTGTCTTGGCGCGAACTCCCTCAACGGTCACTCCGCCATATTGTCTTGACTCTGTTTGAGCCGCTACCGGTGCTCCGTCTTTTCTTTCTGTTTTACCCTATAATTACCCCACAATGTTGTGCCGAGTGTTGATCAATCATTATTCAGGGTTCAACTTAGTTGACCAGGCTGTCGAGAAAGTAAGTATCAGTTTTCAATCCTTTGATGGGCCTGGATTTCAGTTGGGCTGTTCGAGCGTCTCGGGTTGCTTAACTTTGGGTGTCTTTTCTAGATTTGTGCGAAGTGCATCCAAGCTACAACAAGAAGTATGTGGTGGATCGTCTTCGATCCCTCATATGTCCGAATGGATTTGTACATTGACGACTTTATTCTCTTCGGTGACGAATTTTGTGAAGCCTACCAGTGCGGGTG
>NW_026267506.1:150393-152092 GCF_000697945.3 Frankliniella occidentalis
AAGACAGACATCCTAAAAGACAGACATCCTAAAAGACAGACATCTTAAAAGACTGACACTCTAAAAGACAGACATTATAAAAAGACAGACATCCTCAAAGACAGACATTCTAAAAGACAATCCTAAAAGACAGACATCTTAAAAGACAGACATCCCAAAAGACAGACATCGTAAAAGACCGACATCACAAAAGACAGACATCCCAAATGACAGACATCCTAAAAGACACACATCTTAAAAGACAGACACTCTAAAAGACAGACATTATAAAAAGACAGACATTATAAGAAGACAGACATCCCAAATGACAGACATCCGAAGAGACAGACATCCTAAAAGACAGACATCCCAGAACGTGGATTCTAGAAGAGACATTTTAAAAGACGGACATCCTAGAAGGTCCATATTCTAAAAGACATCCTAGAAAGGCACTCCAAAAGACAGATATCTGAACAGATCTATTGAGACAGACATCCTAAAAGATATCCTAACAGATATGCTAAAAGACAGACGTAATAAACCTATGGTATCCTAAAAGGCATTCCGAAGGACAATCCTAGAAGAGGCATCGTAGAAGACAGATATCTTAAAAGACAGACATCGTTACAGGTCTATCCTAAAAGAAGGCGGCTATTCCAGAGCTAGATATCCTAACACATATCCTAAAAGAGATCCTAACAGATATCTTAAAAGACAGACATCGTAACAGGTCTTTTCTAAAAGAAGGCGGCTATTCCAGTGATATATATCCTAACACATATCCTGAAAGAAATCCTAACAGATATCCTAAAAGACAGACATACTGGAAGAATGTGCGTAACGGACAAAGGACAGCTCAGTCAATCATAGGCGCGTCGCCTCGCGAGCTCGCTATCGCTCGTTCGCTCGCTCCGCGAATAAGGGATCGTCCAGAAAGTACGTCCGTTTTTCTCGGATTCAATCGGCAAATGACGGGAGCTCGGCGCCTGCGAGGCTCCGGGTAGGCCAACCCGTCGAACACACCTGCACTGCAGGCAAGATGTTCCATACCATAAGGCGCTATGAGAGCTCGCACGGTCTAAACTTGGCAATTTCGTGGCGGCGAAGGACGGACGTACTTTCTGGATGATCCCTAAGTGACCTTCTCTCCGAGAGTGCTCTCCGGGGCGCGCGAGTGGGCCTGACGGGGCCAACGACGCTGCAGTTGTTCGTAAGATGAGCAGGCGGAGGCAAGTGCGAGTCCGCCAGCTTCAGCTGTTTCACCGTCGAGGTTCGGAAAAAGTAGTGATGTGGTGGTACGACGAGGCATCACAGTCTTGTCACGGTCGTGACTACCGGCACGCGTGTGACCGCAATGCCGCAAGGTCTACAACAACCTGCTTATTATGCGTTGCCGCGGAAACGCCTCCCGTTCTTGTGCCCAGCTAGGGCCGTTCTCCGCAGAGGCGCCCAGAGCCACCAGAGCCAGAGCCCTCAGGGATGTCGCACCCTCTAGTCCCAATCATGGCGTGTGAAGACTCCCTCGTGGTTTGGCACCTACACCTTACTGCTGAAGAGGCCTTGACTAATTCTGCTCCCTTTCTGTTGCTGATGCTCTTATCACTGCTCTTCTAGGAGGAGTTAAAGAACATTAGGAAGGCGAGGACGGATTTGGATGGTAGTCAGGCTATTGCAGAGTCAACGCTGTTCTACCTGCGGGAAAAGCGTGCGTCCCCCCCCC
>NW_026267506.1:152142-152850 GCF_000697945.3 Frankliniella occidentalis
TCGTAACTGATGATGAAGACGAAGTGATGGTTCTGAGTGAGTGTTTGCCGCCCATTGTGCCTTTGTCCTTCTCCCGGCTCGATCATGTTTGTGATCGCTTTTATGCATTATCACCATGCTTTTGAGGGCGACGCAGCCGTTTTTGTGTGTGGGCCTTGTTCGCCCTTTTCTCAACCAGAATTTCGTCTGACTGGCTCCTATATTTATCGGAGACAGAAGTGCACTTTTGAGGAACTATATAACCCTCACAGTCCTTATCTTTGCGCTCGCTGCCTTCGCTGGGTTTTTGTGTGTGCCTTTTCCTCCCGCCTTTTAGCTGTTGTTGTTTTTGTTATTGTTGTTTGAACGTCTGTTTGTTTTCTTTTGCAGACTGATCTGTTTCGTTTTCATGGCGCCACCCCCGCCCCCGCCTTCCAGGTGGAGGAGTGAGGTTAGTTTCTTTCTATTTCTCCTGCCCTTTCCTCGTCCTTTTTGGCCTCTGTTCTAAACTTTCTTTTCCTCTTTTCAGATGTGATTGGCTGAGCGATAGCGAAGCCTATTACTCCAGTGATGATCAAAAAGTTTCGCGTCTGTCTGTGTGTCTGTGTGTGTGTGTGTCTGTCTGTCTGTCTGTCTGTCATCACGATAACTCGAGAACGAATTGAGCTAGCGACCTGGGACTTTAAGGGTCGTTTTGTGACATAAAAAGACAGGTCAAGTTCGAAGAAG
>NW_026267506.1:159509-166740 GCF_000697945.3 Frankliniella occidentalis
TGTCCGGTAAGGTGACGCAAGGTGACGCGTGACGCCTGAGTCGGACGAGGCCATATGAGGCAGAGGGCCTTGGACAAGCTGAACAAGAAGCTGAAGACGACCATGAAACGAAAAGTGGCAACATTTCTCGTTCCGGCGTACCGCAATTTGGAGATGCTCTCGGAGGACGAGAGGACTGAGGTGATAAAGTGCGTTTTTCGATAACACTTCATGCATATAACATTCCGATTCCTAAAAATAATGACAAATGCTTGTTATTTTTCGATAGGTGCACAACCATGTGCGCAGTTTACTCAGGAGGCCCGATCCCGATCCTGCCCGAACAGCTGATGACCTCGACGACCCTGCACCTGCGACTGACACTCCAGATGAGGTCCCGCCAAAGAGACGAAAGTTTGGCTCCACATTCCAAAAGCGGAAGGCTCCAGCGGTGTGCCAGCGTGACGAGGTGGCCGACTACCTCGAGAAGGCGCCATGTGTAGACTTGGAGGACGTCTACACGTATTGGAAATCTCAGGTACATTCTATTTTACTTCGTCTTTATGTCTTGTAGTGCATCCCCAATTCAATATTATAACTATTATCTTTTCATTATTTTCATGCTGCAAACTCCGTTACGGCAAGCTACGTACCCGAATCTTGCCAAACTGGCCCACAGTGAGTTAGACAAGCCAGCCACAAGCGCTGGTAGCGAGAGAACGTTCAGCAGGGCAGGGTTTTTATTCCAGTGCCGGAGAAATAGGCTGTCTGCCCGCACCATTGATAATATTTTGTTCCTTAATTGCTACTTAGCAAACAAATATAGAAAGTAGTTCAAAGACTCTGCGCACTTAACATAATCACTACCTCTGCCTCTCCTTCTTCCCAATCCTTCGTTTTCTGACAAAATAAAATAGAAAAATGAGCTAGGTAGCGGCAGCGCGCCGGAAAGATAGGCAACACTTGTACCTCTAAAGAGCAGCGTTAGCATGGCTGCCTACCAGCACGGGGCTCGGCAGGCAGGAGGCAGGCCCAGCCTCCTTCGCCGGCGCACAGTGGGAGATTTGACCTCAAAATTGCGACAAAAGTCAAAAATCTAAACTTTAGAATCAACGGATTTTTCTGTTTGATATCGGTAGATGACACCTAAAGTCACCATTTCCCTTCACTTCCACTTCACTTCGATCGCTTGTGTTTCGGTTAGGATGTGTTTAAACCGACCCCTGCGCTTGCCTCCGCTCACTGGCCCCGTCAGTCGCTTTGGTAAAATGCTTCGAAATTGAGAAAAACACGGTCTATAAGTGACATTTCTTGGTAATTAAGAGTTGGGCAACATTTTAAGTATTATCAATCATGTCAAAGACTTCAGAATAGGAATAAATCACAATTCAAAAGTTACGATTTGGAGGTTAGGGGTAGTCGTATTTTCATATTGAGTTATAATTTGAGTTCCGCCGAGTTCCACTCTAACTCTTGCACCAAATGGTAGCTACGACACTAATTAACGTATCCCGCTTGAGAACAGGTGCCACAAGCTGCCACCTTGGCGATGCTGAGCATTCAAAAATGGCCTTTTTGGGTGGAAGTGTCCGGCTGGCTCTGCCAAAAATGTGCCACAACATGTAATATGGTTGTGTTTGAACACGTGAACATACTTTTAGCTGTTGCTGTACGGCGTTCATAGAAACAGAACCGAAAACTTGGCAATTATAGCAACTTTTTGGGGGTGGGGTGGGTAGGGTGGACCAATTTTGCACTTTTCCGCACTTTTCACTAATTTAGCAGGTTTTTGATGACATTACCCCAGAAAACTCCGTAATTCCGAATTATATGCCGATCGTGGAAAGATTTGACTTTTGTCGCGATTTTGAACCTAAATCTCCCACTGTGCGGCGAGCGCGCTGTCTGCTGCAGCGAGGAGGCTATCAGGCAGCGCGACTGCCCGACTCGCCCGGCACTGCCCGACCGGGTGGCTGCGAGAATGCGCACCCGGGTCGGTTCGGGCAGAGTGGCCAGCGCGCGTCGGGCAGACGCGCCACGCACTTTGTGCAACGAATCCAAACCAGAAAAAAAAAAACACAATATAGGTGTGTGCTATTTAAGGTTAAAGTTGCCAAGGATGTATGGTATTATGTATGCATGCATGTATGCATGAATGCATACAATTTTAAAGTTTCCTTCTTTAAAGTGTGTGTAACCTTTGTTTTTTTTGTTTTTGTTTTTGTTTTTTCAGAAATGTCAGAACCCGCGGCCAAAGTTGCAGCTGTGTGCTCCTTTGTGTCTGAGAGTGAGACCTGTAGTGATGTGTTTTTTAACAGAAACACTATCAGTGAAGAGAAGCGATTCTTATTAAAACTAGGTAGATGTACGCCAGACCACGTCTCGCGCAACAGGCTTCGCGATATCTCACGAAACACTGTTACGCTGCGACGCGCCTGGCATACATCTACCTAGGCCTGCGGCGCTGATACCCGAGTCGGACAAAAGGCAGAGTCATAGATAGGCCTTTGGCTCCAAAAGACACAAATTCTACCCCCAGGATTTTATTTTGACGAGTTGCCCCGCCAGAGACTGTCAAATATCTGAGAAACAACATTAAAATGGTTTGGGATCATTCTCGTGTGAAAATCGCCCTCTGGCGACTAAACGGTTAGAGATAGAGCCAAACGGACAAAATTTTAGCCCTACGAGCTCTACTTTGACGAGTTACGTATTAGAAAGATGTTAAAAAAAATTAGAAGTAATATTTTGGGGTTTTCGTTTTTTGATTTTTTTGACAGGTCAATTTTCAAGCTAGAGGGCTCAATATCAATACAGTTCTTGCTTTTTATGCTACAAAGCTACGCTAAAAATTTCAGGTACCTAGCTCAACTCGTTCTCGAGTTATCGTGTTTACAGACAAACAGACAGACAGACAGACAGACACGAAACTTTTTGATCATCACTGGAGTAATAGGCTTCGCTATCGCTCAGCCAATAAGAAGCAACGGCACCAAAGTGAGGGACTCTATTTGCACGTTGCACTATAAAAGATATGTTGATAGCTTTTCTAGTCATGAAAAATTCTGTTGCAATGTTTTGCAGAAGCACCCAGCAGTGAGTAATACTCTTAATTGGCTGAGCGATTAGCGAAGCCTATTACTCCAGTGATGATCAAAAAGTTTCGCGTCTGTCTGTTTGTCTGTCTGTCTGTCTGTACGCACAATAACTCGAAAACGGTTTGAGCTAGGACACTCTTATTTTTATTGTAGCTTTGTATCATTGGCTGAGCGATTAGCGAAGCCCATAACTCCACTGACCGGAAAAGTTTCATTCTGTTTGTTTGTCTGTTTGTCCGTCTGTACGCACGATAACTCGAGAAAGAATTGAGATAGCGACCTGGGATTTTCAGGGTCGTTTTGTATCATAAAAAGACGGATCGAGTTCGAAGATGAGCACTCTGGCTCAAAAATTGACTTTTTAAAAAATCAATAACCACAGGTAACAAAATATTATTTATTTCAAAATTTTTTTTGTGGTCTTCTAACAGGTAACTCGTGAAAGTAGAGCCCTGTGGGCGAAAATTTCGTCCGTTTTGCTCTATCTTTTACCGTTTCGACGCTATGGCGCATTTCTTGGCGAAAACAACGTGAAAAAGACAAAATGGTCTATTAAATCGTAAAAAAGGCTTCATGTCACAGAATGGTAATACTTAGACCACACGTTACGGGTCGAACCACACCCTCTTTAGGGATTAAGGGTCCCTAGATTATCTACTATCACTAAAACGTTGATTTTTACATAACAATCTGACAAAATTGGATTTTTTTAATGAAAACCGTTACCGAACAGCAGAAGTTTCTTGTCCCTAATTTTAAAGTAAGAAAACCTCGACAAATGGTTCGAGTATGTCAAATTTTGGGCCCGGAAGACCTTGTTCCCCTATACCCTCTCCTTAACTCGTCTCGGGTATCAGCGCCGCAGGCCTAGCTATATGTGCGCCAGGCGCGTCGCAGCGTAACAGTGTTTCGTGAGATATCGCGAAGCCTGTTACGCGAGACGTGGTCTGGCGTACATATAGCTAGTAAAAAGGAAGAACTGTATTGATTTTGAGCCCTCTGACTCAAAAAGTAACGTGTCAAAAAAATCATAAACAAAACGGCCCAAAACATTTCTTTAAGAAGATATTTTTTTTACATCTTTCTTAGAGGTAACTTGTCAAAGTAGAGTCTTCGGGCCGAAATTCTGCCCGTTTGGCTCTATCTCTAACCGTTTGGGCGCCAGAGGGCGTTTTTCACACGGAAATGACCCCAAAACATTTAAATGTGAACTCTCATATATGTGATGGTGTCCGGTGGAGTAACTTATCAAACTGAAACTTCGAGTAACAAAATTAGTGACTTTTGAGGCCGAAGGCCTATTTACGACTGTGCCCTTTGCCCGACTCGGGTGTCAGCGCCGCAGGCCTAGGTAGATGTATGCCAGGCGCGTCGCAGCGTAACAGTGTTTCGTGAGATATCGCGAAGCCTGTTACGCGAGACGTGGTCTGGCGTACATCTACCTAGTAATGATAAGATCTATGTTTGATTGATTTATTGATCATTCCTTATCAATTCCTTATGTTACAGGGAACTAAGGTACAGGGTACTGACATTATTTCTCTATCATTGTGGGAGAAGGGAAAGCCGGCTGGATTATCCTTAATACCCGGAAAAAAACTTTGTGTTACGTGCAAAATAGCAGGGCTCGAAAATCGGAATTAAATTATTGGTTTTACTCCTTTTTGTTCGGAACAAAAAGTTTCGTTCTTTCGGTTTCGTTTCGTTCGGAACGGAACAAAACCGACAATTTTTGCAATAGTTTCATTCGGAACGGAACTAAACCAAAAGAACAAAACTTTCGTGTGGAATTATTCATTTGGCGAGGATAAATTCACTCCTTATTGGCTACGTTATTAGAGGTTAAAAACGTTTAGTTCCTAGTCACTTGCCGGCGAACAACAGCATGAGAGGGAAGAGGGTGGGGCGTCAGTATGACGTCACGGTACGATACCCACTCCCCAACACACACGCGCCTGCATGAACGCAGACACACACGCACACACGTGCGTGGCCAGATGCGTGCGTACCGTGTGCGTGTCACGTGCGTGTCGCGTGCGTGTCACTTGCCTGCGCAGATGCATGCGTGTTGCGTGCGTGCGCAGATCCGTGCGTGTCACGTGCGTGTCACGTGCGTGTCGCGTGCGTGTCACGTGCATGCGCAGATGCGTGTCACGTGCGTGCGCAGATGCGTGCGTGTTGCGTACGTGTCACGCGCGTGTGCAGATCCGAGCGTGTCGCGTGCGTGTTACTTGCGTGCGCAGATGCGTGCGTGTTGTGTGCGTGCGGGTCACGCGCGTGCGCACATGCACGCACACGCACACAGATACTCACGCGCACGCACAAACACAAAAGCACGTAGAAGCCTGGACGCAGAAGCACACACACACGCGAATGCGACAGGTCACAGTAGGCACTATCCCCGAGGGACCAATACGTTTTGGTCTTCAAATGACGCCACATAAAGAAAGGAACTATGTTTTACTCATACGAACAAAAATGATCGAATCGAAACGCAGTTTTACTCTTGCGAGTTTTTCTCAGTTTTGTGCGCTGAGGTTTTGTTCTTTGTTTAGTTCCGTTCCTTACCGTTTGTTCCTTGGAATAGTTCCGATGGAACGGAACTATGCAGTATCGCTCCGTTTCGATTAATTTAATTCCGATTTTCCAGCCCTGCAAAAAAGTAGTTTTACAAAAGATAAAGGCACAAGAACTTGTCAATGCTCCTATCATATCAAGTTCTTCGTCATCCCCAAGTGTAGTTATTTCTGAAGGTATTGTTGCACCTGGTGGCAGTGCTGGAGGGGAAACTACTACTACGGATGAAAATGCTGCTGGTGGATCCCAAGGTAGTTACACTGCCCCAACATCAACGGATACACTGGAAGCCATCAACAAGTTCATGATACAACAGAAAAAGGCACCTATTGATCTCAAGAAACTTTCTCAGAAAGAATATACCCTGAACAGATTGATATACTTTATAAAATATTTCTCTCCCTTGCAAAGCAGCCCATCCCAACTAACAGTGTTTCAGTAGTAATGGAAAACTCAGTATATTTTGAAGAGATGGTTGCTCAGTTGCAAGCATATATGAACGGGTGATGTTCACTTGCTGATAAGATACATGCTTTAAGTATTCTTCCTCGCTCCATGTCAATTGAAAAAATAAGAGAATACTTTGAAGTATCCCGTAGACTAGTACGGAACGCAAAATCTCTTGTAGACACATCAGGTGTTTTGTGCACTCCTAACAAGAAACTGGGTAGACCTTTACAAGAAGAAATCCTAGAAGCAGTGATAAGATTCTACCTGAGACAAGATATTTTAAGGGAACTTCCAGGGAAAAATAATTTTGTTACTGTTCGTGAAAATGGAGTTAGGGTAAGGAAACAAAAGCACCTACTAATGGCAAATGAGAGTAAAGTGCTTGAAGAATTAAAAAAATAAAACTTTTTCTTTTGTTTCATAGATATTTAAAACACGGTCTGAGAATGCGATTAAACACCGCATTGAGTCGGTAATGCTGCCAAATCTCAGGCTCTACATGATCCCAGAGGACAGTAGAAAAATCCTGGAGGGCCTCATATCCAAGCAGAAGGTAGGTTGTTTTTTTAAATTTCGTGCCCTGTATGCTACATGTGTCATTTCTTTCGTTGTTTCTTCTGTGTGTATTTTTAATCTTTTAATTTCTTTTCCCCTTTTCTTTACCGGAAACCCAATTTAGAATTTGTGAATACTGAAACAAGGAGGAGGATAAATGTAAGGAGTGATAAGGAAGAGGAAATGGTACCACCGATAGTGGTAGACGGACACACAGAGGAGACATCCAGAGAGACAGAGGGGGCAGCTCCAGCAGACACAGCAGAGGTAAACACCAAACTCTGACACATTTTTAAAATTACAACTCTTGTGACTACTGACAGCTATTTTAGAAATAGATCCTTTTGAGACCTTTTATCCCTGAAACAATCAATGTGGTGTTAAATATAGTGTCCTTTTTAAGTCATTCAACTTAGAATAACATTTGATTAGTCAGATTGACTCATCCGTATGGTATGAAAAGCCGCCACATTGTGTTCTTTAGATAAAAAGCAAACTGAATTCTTTTCATTTTGCAATTAAGTCTCTGTGTCAGTCAATTTGCAGCCCTTGAGAAATTGATTCTAAAAAAA
>NW_026267506.1:167881-181533 GCF_000697945.3 Frankliniella occidentalis
TAGATAATTTACAAATCTTAGTTTACATTTAAATATATATATTTATACCTAAAAAAGATTTTGTTTGGTTCTGTTTCTCGGATTCTTTGTAATGTTTTGAAAGGTCTAGGACAAAGTTAGTGTGAAGAGGGATGTAGAGACAGTTTGCGAGTGATGCTTCTCAATAAAGACAGTTTGCAAGTAATATTTCTGAACTCATTCAGTTCTGTCACTTCATAGTTCGGTCAGAGTTTGAATTTCCGCGCCGCGCGCCCGAGCCGAGCCGTCCCGAGCCGAGCTCCGACCTGCTTCCAGCCGAGCGCCGAGCCAAGTCTGCCGGAGGCAGGGGGGAGGGGAGGGGGGCTGCGTAGCTGTGGCGCGCACGGCGAGGCCAACACAAAGCCGCCCTGTATTCTTCTGGTGACGTCACGCCTTGTGCCTGTCTGTACTACGCATGAGAGTACAAGCAATGACACATTTGACAAATCATTCTTTTTAATTTCAGTTATGTGAAATGTTAAAAGTTTCAGGTACAAATGTACACTCTTAACTTCCTACAAAGAAACTGGTGTTGTAACATACAAAGAAAAGTGATTTCTTGTAAGTTACAAGGCAGCACTTCGTATTACAAAGAATTCTCCTTGTATTACAGAAATCTACAGCCTTGTATCAGAACGGTGCATGAAAACATTGTACTTACAAAGAGGTTTTCCTATATGACACAATAAATTTCATTTTTGTATAGTACTTATGTCATATTTTAGTATAATACTAAAAAAAACACTAAAATTCTTTGTACTTTTGATTTGCATTGCTGAAACTATCAAATGGCATGATAATACTGATATCTACGGGTTCCAATTCAGGATAAGGGACAATCAGTCGATAAAGTGATGTTCAAAGTAGACTATATATAGAAACGGTCCAATAATAATATTTGATTTGCATATTGACGTAGAGCATTTAGAGGTACATTCTGTAATTATTTTGCCCAAACTTTTGCTATGCTAACATATATTTCTATTTAAGAGTTTAAAACAGAAATAGACCTAAAAAAAAATATATGATTTCACTCACTCTAGACAGACTTGGTGAAGCAGTTGTCGAAGGGTTAAAGTCACTTGAAGTGGGTTGGATCAAGTAAACAGTCCAATTCGTCACTGCACAACGCACAGGTACAACAGTCACATCTTCTCTGAACACATTGGTCGGCTGGCAACGCGATTACATACTGTCGCAAAAACGTCAATGCTATTTCGGCTCTAACGTGAAACCAATGTAATGTCGCCATGCTGTTTGGATTGGTTATAACTAACTGCCCCTAAAGATTTAGGTGGGTATTGGCAGCAAGTGTCTTCTGCTGCTCGTTTGTTTGTGTCGGCTGCTGGGCTGCTGTCGTCGGCGTCGACACGTCACGGCAGGTAAGAAAGTAACCTGGGCCAGATCTACAAATGGCGTATAATTCGATTCGTCGTTTTATTGCGTCGCCTCGTTCTTAGTCTTACTGAGCATTGTGTTCTGGTGTCTGGACCCACGTTAAATTTCTTAACTCTTCGTAGCCTTTCAGTGAACTACTGTCTGCTCCCTTGCTTTGCCAATCTCAACATTTCTAAAAAATGACTCCAAACAAAACAGAATCCTCATGTTCCTCATTAAAAGGATCCTTTTTCTCTTGTACATTTTGACTGATAATGTATCATAACTAATGCTAAATTGTGCCTCGTATGCTTAGTGTTTCTTTTTAATATGCTTCTTTTTTCAAGAGTGCTTAAAAATGGAGGCATTGTTATCATACCTAATATTTGCCTTTAAATGTTTCAGATATTGTTCATGCCCAGATGTGAGGTTAAATCCTCCCAAACAATTGCGCATTACAGTCGGATGTTGGATGTTGGTGATCGATCTTGCAGTAAGTATCGTGTCTGCTCTGTTATTTTAACGAGTTAATCTAAGTTAATACTGAGATTTAGCTTGGTATTTACTTTTCTTTTATAAAAACCACATTTGTGAACCTTGTCTTAGTTATAATGTCATTCTTTAGATTTCATCTGAAAACTTACAACATTTAAATTATTTGGGCTTCCTTAGCATCCAAGGGTTTGGATGTTGATTTTGTTACCTTAATTAAACTACATTTTCCAATAAGGGCCAAGAAAGCATTTTTCTTATTTCACTATTTTCTTGCTATGTTTGCAGTTTACCATGGTATTGCAGAGAAATATCAACCGAAGACTTAAGCTTATACAGTAAATCTTGTTCAAAACATTGCACTAACTGTTTTCCTGTTTTGATTTTGTTTAATTTATTTTGTAATAAAGATTAAATATTTAAATAATAGGGCTTTCTACCATACATGTCTAATCTGCTGCTAAAGATATAGTATATTTCGACTAACGGAGGAAAGAAGAATAGCGTGTAGAACATAAAGGTCTCTCATTGGCCGAGCTCTTACCCTTACCCCCACTACCGGTGTGATGTCGAGGCGGGAAGCTCACGACCAATCGGTAACGTTTATATTCTACCCGCTATTCTTCTTCCTTCCGTTAGTCGAAATACACTATACTCTTTGATCATACCCCATACATCTTGAGTTACAAAATTGAAAAAGTGTTATGACTTACAATAATAGATTAGTAGAAAATTGTTGACCAAAATGACATGCTGCTATCCTAGACCAAATTATGGTTAAATATTTATGTTAAACCAATTGCAGGCAGACTTCAGTAGTTTTATTTATTTTTAATTTTACTGGCGCTAGGTACTCGGCCTCGGCCAGCCGGAAGGAGAAGAGAAGAACAGAGATCTATCCGCCTCCACCGGAAAATAGTTCGGCTGGTAGGATTCACATTTTCTGTCATTTTTGCACATTTTACTCTTCTTTTTTGCATTTTTGAGAGTGCGATTGCTTTCTCAACGATTTACTCACTTCGGGAAATTGTACTTGAGATTTGTACGAACTTAAACAAGATAATGTTGCGGGCGGATGATCGTGCAGATGGCAGCACTGTCGGACTTCTTCGCGAGGCGCGAGAACTTTAGTCTGGAAAGGAAAGAGGAGGGCAACGGTAACGGTGGTGCGCGTACCGTCCGGAGGGCTTCTACTCTTCTTACAGTTCATCGGTAAGTCCTCTGCGTTTAATTTGAGTTAGGTTGATAATCGTGCCAATCGTGACCACCTAAAAGTTCTCCTCTCTTGGTGAGGTAATTTGTTTTTCGCACATGATCTGAGGGCAGAATATGGACCAAGCCTAGCGGGGCGGGGGCAGGGCACAGGGCTGGCAGGGCCAGGCCAGGCCAGACCTCTTAGCATGACTCCGTCTCCTACCTTTTCTTTAAAGTCACGGCTATTATAAGCGGCGCTTCTTAGGCAGTCGTTACAACTGACTTTAACGTTTGCTAGTTAGCCAGTACAGATATTGGTTAGTCAGTAAAGATAAGCCAGCCTGATCCAGTCGAAATACAAGCCAGCGCACCAGCAAGCAGCCAGTGCTCACTCCCAGCTCCAGCTAGTGTGTGCGGGATTGGGGTGGTTGGGTATTTCTGTTTCATAATTAGCCTCGTATTCAGTTGAAACTACCCCTCTTGGTTGGAGTTGTCGTTTGATTTGGCTTCCACTTCCCGCCTCTCGCCGGCCGGCAACGGCAGCGCCGGTGGCGCTGCGCTGGTCAGCTGGGGCACGGCACGGACGGCAACAAGTTGCAAGATGGCGGAGTCAGTGCAATGTTTACTTAACATTTTACCTAAAATTAATAAATATTTTCTCAATCACACGTCGATTTGGAGTTTTCAAGTCGCAATTAGTCTGACATTATGGGCGAAACTTAGTTTTAAAGTTTCCATTTTAGAGAATTGTAAAAGTAAAACATCACTATTACTGGTAAAGTGGCCTGGCCTATTGCTACAGACTGACTGTTTTTGGACAGTTGGATAGCAATTCTAATTATCATTGGTTTCTTAGGAATATTAAATCCTAATTTAGTTTTGTGAAAGATAATTTTTAAATCTCTTATGGTTTCTTTGATTACACCATGCAAGTGAGGTTACTTGCTAGCCAAGGATATATTATGCTTTTTGTCCTTCATGTTGGCCCTCAAATCTTGTATTCTTCTAACAATTGTATCTATTTCTTGTTTTTTTCAGAAATGGATACTTCAAATTTTGTGTACGTGCAGCACCTTGACCATGATCAGCTAGCAGACATGCTGAGGACTGTGGGGCTGAAAGAAAAAATTGTCAATATTTTGCAAGGTTCGTATAATCCTTACTCTTCTCCTTCTTGAAGTGTTCCTCATGGGTTTCATTTACTTGTATAGTGTACACCATATTGGCCGTAGATTTTAGTAATTAGAAGTAGAAATATGTATTTATTGTCAGCTCTGAGCTTCAAAGACTGTATTTGTTTGCCCTTCACTTTATTTCTGTGTAATCAAAGCTATCTTTTTATCGTAATTTGTTACACTTTTTTATATTTTTTTGTTTGTTTTCATAAATTATTATTTTTGTTAACCATTATTGATGGGCACATCAGAACCAACTATTAAACTATAATTTGCAATTTTTATGCCTAAGATAACATTGTTTATGTTGTTATCATGGAATAGAAGGTTATGTTGTTGTATTTTTAATTTCAGTGTCATTATAGTTGGTTGTTTTTGTGCAGGTTGAAAATTTAAAATGGGTATCTTTTGTGAGCACTGTGAGACAAGTGTTAGAGGCGGTTTGACCCGTTTCCAAACTCACCTTAAGAACTTTAAACATCACCCTCCATTCTATTGTTCTGAAGGTGCTTGTGACAAACACTACTATGCTGTCAAGTCCTCATTTATCCGCCACCTACTGGACAGTCACAGCGAAACGTGTCTTTCTGAAGATGAAGATGAAACATCTTCTAGCCAAACTACAGAATCAAGTCAGGGGTCAGCTAGTCAATCAGGTGGATCAGCTAGTCAATCAGGTGGATCAGCTAGTCAATCAGGTGGATCAGCTAGTCAATCAGGTGGATCAGCTCCATCCAGGCATTCTTCTCAAAGCCATGAGGAAGCACAGAGTAATGTATCTGCACATGTTAGCGGTTCTGAAAGTGGAGAAGAAACAAGAGATCGACAGAGTAGTCAGCTATCAAGAGATTCTGCAAGTGGTGAAGAATCAAGTGATACTGAAGAGAATGGTTCAGACAATGAACTTCAAAACTCTGCTGCCCGCATGGTTCTTAATTTGCGCAGAACAGGTAATGTTACTGAGACTGCAATGAAGAAATTTATAGAAGAGACTCAAAAAATAATGGAACAAACAGTAACATCAACTCGACAGCAAGTAGTGGATAACTTGAAATCTGCAGGAGTTAATGAAGATGTCATTCGGAAGAGTGTTGACGTCAGTGTCACTCAACCTTTCAAAAAGTTGAAAACCTGCAAACAGCAAATGAAATACTTTGAAGAAAATTTTAACCTGGTCCAGCCTGAGCCGAAGCGAATTGGAGATCGCTATGATGAGCGGGTAGATAAAAAAACTGGAAAATCTCTCCCTGTTCAGGTGGCTGTGAATTTTCAGTACATTTCTGTGAAGAAAACGCTTACTGCTGTTTTAAACAACAAAGTACTTTTTGATCTGATTCACAGCGAATCACCTAGTACTGATGGCAAAATGAGATCTTTCCTAGATGGCAGTTTAGCTAGGGAACATCCGTTATTAAAACAGCATCCCCATACTCTACGCTTGGTTCTTTATATAGATGATTTTGAATGTGCCAATCCTATTGGTTCTAAAGCTGGCCCTCACAAAATTACTGCTGTATACCTGTTAATTCAAAATCTACCACCCGAGGAAAATGCTAGATTAAGATCAATTCATCTATTGGCATATGCTTATCGTGATGATCTCCCCCTGGATGACCTTGTTGACGTGCTCCTTGAGCCATTTTTTGATGAGCTAAAGTCTCTAGAAACTGAAGCAGGCGTCACAATTCAAGTAGATAAGAAAGATTTTACTCTCAGAGCTACTTTGATTGCACTTGCAGCTGATACTTTGGGTGCTCATGAAGTTTTGGGGCTGTTCTCTTCATCAGCTGGGCATTTTTGCTCCCATTGCATGATTTCCAGACCAGAACTTCATCAAGATATCATGGCCATTGGTGAAATGAGATCAAAGGAAACCCACCTTGAACATCTTAGAGAAATAGAGACAAACGATCCTCTCTTCGTCCAACAAGAATATGGAGTAAAGAGATACTCTCTCTTAGTGCATGAATCTAAGTTCACACCTTTCCCAGATATTTTTGTTAAAGACGGAATGCATGACATTTTGAAGGGCATAGCTCCGATGGAATTGAAGCTGAGTCTCAGAGAATATTGTGCAAAGAAGAAACATTTCTCAGTTGATTTCCTGAATAATGCATTGCTGTCATTCAACTATGGGCCTGATGCTAAAAATAAGCCATCTGCAAATATTAGTTATGAGTCTCTCACTACTAATTTCTCATACACCCTCAGGCAGTCCGCAGCACAAACCTGGTGTTTTCTCCGTGTGTTTCCTTTTCTTGTTGGCTCCAAAGTTCCCCATGATGATCCACATCTCAAGTTGATTGTTCTTCTCAAGCGCATAAGTGAGATAATTTTCAGTACTGCTGTGTCTGAGGACGACTTACAGAACCTCAGTCAACTCATCAAAGAGCATCATAACTTGTTTTCAGTCCTTTACCCACCTCCTGAAAGGATCACTGAAGACCATGAAGAAATTGATGTGGGTTTGGATGAGAACTTTTTGCTAGAGGAGGAGGAGGAGAGAGAGACTGAACAAGAGGCACCTCAAGGCACATCTTCTGCCTCCAAACCTGCTGAGAAGAAAAAAAAGAAAATCAAAATCATCCGACCAATTAATAAACACCACCACCTCCTTCACTATTGTGATTCCATGCGGAAAACTGGGCCAGCTGTGCTCTATTGGTGTATGAGGTAAGATTTTCATATTGTTAATTATTTATCTTCCTTTATTTTCTCTTTTTAGTTAAATTTTATATTTAGTTTAATGTTGCATTTGTTTATATGATATTTTCTTTGCAGGTTTGAAGCTAAGCATGCCATTGCCAAAAGGTATGCTGGCATCTGTTGTAATTTCAAGAATCTTCCAGTAACAATGTCCAAAATCCATCAAATTAACCACACGGCAGATCTTCTAGATGTGGTTGCTGTGAAAGATCAAATGTCTTCATCTAAGAAGTCAATACGTGTTGCTGGAGAAACAGCACACTTTGAGGCACTTCATGCCAAAGGTCTTCATGCCACTGATGTGCTGCACAAAGTTGAAGAAGTTACTGTTGGTGGTTATTCTTATAGTCCTGGCTTGTATGTGGTTTTACCGATGTCATTCAGTGGTCTTCCTCTCTTTGGACTCATCCGGTGTATCTACCTCCACAATGACAATGCGTTCCTCATCACAGAAGATTGCCAAGTATCTGAATACAACTCAACAGTTGGTGCCTACTGCATTCAAAACGAAGAATATGAACATACTGTTCGAGCATTTTCCTCCTCTACTTTACTTCACAAACCCCTCATAGCTTGGAAGTTTGGCAATGCAGAATTTTTGTCTCCTCGTTGTAGTCTTGTGGATACTATTTTTGATGCCGATGATGAGGCGTAGAGTGTCATTATTTGCAATGAATCAAAGAAGAATATTTGATGGTAATAACTTGTTTCAACAAAAGAGTCAAAACAAATTGTAATCAATCTTTCCTGCTACCGTGTTGAGTGTTTGTTGTGCTCACACACTGTTTTCTGCTGTACTGTTTTGACTATGTTTAATTTTGTATGCTTGTGCTCTTTGACTTTTCCAGGGACTGTGAGTACTGTCTTTTTCATGACTTCTAATATTTGTATTTTCTTTCTTGCAGGACAAGGTGTCGCTGGTAACCATTTTCCATCTTTGGCAAAAGTCACACCAGATGTTCTCAAGGCTTTCAATCTGACACTCGGAGACATCTTTGATATTAATAATGCACTTGCTAAGATTGCGAATGTGAGTAGTTTTTTCTCTAACTACCAAAGTATTAGCTGCTGGTACTTTTTTATAATATCAAAATTTGTGGTTGTTTCTATGAAAGATGGTATTTTTTTATTTTGTCACAGAGCCATAAAATTGTAAGTCCTGGAAACCCGCCTACTAGTGACAATTTTCTTGATGAACCAAGAGAAGGGACAACTGCTGAGGCCACAACTGACAATGTGAGTTTATTTCTTGCTTCAAACAATGTAGTTTTTTTTTTAATTTTGACTTCTTCTTCTGAATCTGAATTCATTTTCATATCTTTGTGAGAGAATTGACTTTGATTTCTTGGTTTCCTTTCAGGAGAATGCTTCAAATTCTTCTAACCCTTCTCACAGTATCTGTCCCTCTGCACCGAGTAATGACATGCAATCACATGAGAAGGTGAATACAGAAGTGAGTAATGACATCCAATCACATGAGAATGTGAATACAGGTTTAAGTTATCTATTCATGTATCTCTTGTTAATATCCGACTCAAATTGCAATCTATAGTTATTTATCTTTTATTTTATATTTTAGGGGATTTTTTCTGAAGACTCTGGTGACGATACCGACAAATCTGAAGATATCCAATCTGATGATGAAATCTTCAAGGGATTTGCAAACCGTAATGAAGTTAGAGAAATGTCACAGCTCGAACGTCTTTCTAACAAAAACAAGATTTTGAATTATAACCGCCTTGTTCAGCTGGGTAGGGAAGTTTTACATTAAGACTTTTCAGTATGCACTTATAAAATTTTCAATCTCTTACTCTTTTATTTTTCCACAGAAATGAATCCTTCAAAACCCTGTATAGTTACTGGCTCCTCATCTAAAGGTTCCAAACGAAATCTCTCTGACAGTGGGCGAGATTCCACTCCTAGGAAGTCAAAGCATAAGAAACATCACAAATCAAGAAAAGATGAATCATCTCCATATCGATCAAGAAAAGATAGTAAATCTCATTCAAAGAAAGATGATAAATCACATAAGGGACAGTCTAAGTCTAGGGGACAGCCCCATCAAAAGGACAAACCGAAGCAGGCAATAGAAGAAGACCTACGCCCTTATCAGTCTTGTACTACCATGGTAATTCCTTCTTTCACTTTATTTAAGATTTGTGTGTTGTCTCTCTTGATTTTGGTATTTAAAAAAAAAGTTGTGTTACCTTTTACAGACTAAGACCGCGCAAGCTCATATCACGGATTTTCTTGAGAACCCCTTGAATAGACAGGTATTACTGATTAAATAATTGTTGGAGTTTATTTCCTTTAGAGTAAACAATACTTATAAAGTGAACTAATTATTTTATTTTGATCCTCAGTTCTCGATTCCTGCCCTTCTGGAGGTGAATAGTGATAAATCATTGGATGGTATAATTGCCACTCTTAAATCAGTCGGCAATGTGTTCGGAAAAAATCTCTGCAAGCTTCTGGACTACTTAATCAACTCTTTGTATGAGTTGGCCAGGTAATTTATCTATTTGACTTACATATTTGTTTCTTCTTGAGACTTTATTTGCACTTCTCAACTAATTCTTTCTCTCTATGCCCCCTTGCTATTCTTTTCATACAGTGATCCCAGTCAAGTCACAGCTGAGTTGAGGGAAGCACTGGCTGTCTCTCTGGTTGCATGTTACCCAAAGATGGCCCAGCCAATCGAAGAAAACTCAGTCAACTTACCTTGGGTAACAATCACCATCCACCATTTTATGTTTTGCTTTCTTTGAAAGATTTGTTTAGCTTATCACCCCTTTTTTTTCAGACATGGCTCTACAATAGGAAACAAAATACTGGAAAATTGGCAAACATAGTTGCCCATCGCCAAACAAAACAAACATCTCGTTTACGGGGTGGTGGCACCAGAGAAAAAAAGAAGCCCCCCCCAAGAAAAGGAAATAATTCCAAAATTATCTGCCATCCATGAGATGAAGCTTTCTGAAGAGGTCTGTATTATTGTCATGTCCCTACAACTTTCCTTTGAACTTAACTAATCAGTATTTATTCTGTGTTGCAGGCAAGGTTTTTGAGAGCACTGTTGGGCGTAGATACCTCTCGGGGGGATGTAGAGCGTCTCATGAGAAACACTTTCCAAGAAAGAAGGCAACTCATTGATTCCCAGGAGTATACTAACTCTGCTATAATTGAGGCTTGGCATCACCTGAAATCGTTTAGAGGAGCAATGGTTAGTATAAACATCTACTTTATTTCTATTTCCTCAATTTTATGGTAATACTTCAGCTGGAGTGTATAGTTGCTTTATAAAACAAAACATTTCAAACATCCTTTAGCAATTTGTTTTTAAGCATTAATCCTTGACTGTTATTACTTTTCATTATAATTTCAGATTGATTTAGAGTTTGAACTGCTCCACCCCGAGCAAAGTAAAAATCTTTTAAAAAATTACCACAACTTTGTGTTACCCCTCCTAAAACTGGCAGAGGACAAGGAGAAGTATCCCTCTGCGCAGTTTTATACTGATGGTATGTAAACATAATCCTTTTCCTTTCTTCCTAAAAGCACAAACTTAATTGACTGACTATCCTGGTTTCAGTGACTCTTCAAACCATGATTGTCCTCTCTCAATTCTTACCTAAACCAAAGAGATGCTATCCCTATGAGAAAAGTATGAGCCCTACTCCTGACATCAACGATTTTCTTCAAATTGTGCCGGTAATTTTATTAACAGAATTCTAATAATACACACATCAACTTAATTTATTTTTTTCTTTATTAATTATTTTGGTTTGTTGCAGGTTGGCAGTAATGTTCAGTTTGTAATAAATGAAAAGAGAAGATTGTCCAAACACCCCATCCAACCATATTTACTGGGGATTGGGACAGAGAGGAAAATTGAGTCCATTATTCTTGTCCTGGGAGATTCTGAATCGGTGCAACTCCCAGCAGAAATTAAAACTATTAAAGCAATCGATCTCTTGGTTAAGGCCCATTACGCACTGGACACCCACTATGTGTTGGGTTGGAAGAATGTCTACCGGTTTCTTGAGGTGCACGTGTACAAATTGAAGATTAGTGGGGAGCGTCTTGCCACATTCACTGAGCAATACCTGCAGTTGATTAATATGCAATGCAATCCGTAAATGTAAAGGTCTTTGTTGTCTTCAATTATTTAGTTTTATGCAGATATTTTTAGTTTGTCGGCTGGTCTGCACCATTTTTATGTTAAAAGGAAAGATACCTTTATAAAGAGACATTTTTGAAAGGTTTTGTAAGATTTTAAGTATTCTAAGCATTTTTAGTTTGTTGGTTTCTTAACCATTTTTATGTAACAATCAGAGACAATTTAAAAAACAAAATGCAGGCTAACATTTGTTTTTATGTGGAAAGGATATTTTTTATAATAAAAAAATGACTATTTTTGAAAGGTTTTGTCAGTTTTCAGATTAGACCTAAAAATTTTACATTATCTTCTTCTGGGATGAGGTGGATCTGAGAGCAGGAAAGGAGATTGGTGAATGCTCATAGTTTTTCACTAATTGGAGGAATAATGGGTTACAATACCCTCATAGCAGTACCCTAAACAGGGCTGGTTTATCCATAATAATGCCACCAAACAAGTGACCACAGGTCTCATGTAGAGTGGTATCATAAAGAAGATCTTCATATTATCCTTACATAGATCTAAATATCAATAACTTTTATTATGTACAGTCATTGTCTCACCTTGGAGCCTGTAAGTCAGGGGCCTTTTCTCC
Source organism: Frankliniella occidentalis (assembly GCF_000697945.3). Taxonomy (NCBI): domain Eukaryota; kingdom Metazoa; phylum Arthropoda; class Insecta; order Thysanoptera; family Thripidae; genus Frankliniella; species Frankliniella occidentalis. The sequence goes on from NW_026267506.1 coordinate 179,598, forward strand.
AGTAGGGGAATGTCTGGTCCGTGCACGGTCTTGTGTCCTTGATGGTCCTGTCAAATCACCTGCCCGATGATAGAGAGTTTGTGCCAAAGTACGTTAACCTCCAAAAAGCTGACCATTTCATTTTGAAAGCCAGTTTAGTGGAGGGCACCATACTTAAAGCTTGCTTTTCTCTATGACGGGCTAGGTAGCTGTGGGGCTCCTACTTCTGACAACCTGGGCTGCTGTACTTGAAGTCCCAATGCAGGTTTTTCGGTCCTCGTCCTGTGTAATGCTTCTGTGATAAACTTTGAAGGGAAACAATCTAAGTTAAACTTTTTACACAGCAATTAATCCCTATGATTCACAGACATATTAGATACATAGAAAACTAGCAAATTGATTTAATGTATACAGAGTGTCACTTTTGTTGAAGTGGAGAAGGAAGCACAAAATTACTTTTGTGGTAACATGGTGGTAAAATAGATACTCATTCTGTATGATGTTCCTAAAATCATTGTATCTTCATCTCCTACCCAAGTAACAGAGATTAGTCAAGACTACATAAAACTGACAAAATATTGACCTGATTTTTATCAAACAAGTCCCGGCACATACATTGTGACTTGGAATTGACAGCTGTGTGAAACAGAAAATGGGGAAAATATTATTCATTTAGTAATGGCTCAGGTCTTCTTTATTTTTTTACCATACATTACACACAATTGAAAACAAACGGGTAAAAATTTGTTATTCCTTCATTCAATGTAGCAGAAGCAAAACAGTACGTAAATAGGTATGAGAAACGCTGCTAACAAATCTTAAACTTCAGACTGTTGCTGGTTCTCATACTCTGTTTGCGTGCGGTGTGGTGGTGTGTGGGCGTGTGCATGGGGCGACAGGCATGAAGAGTTAGTTTAAACGTGATTGTGATAATGATTAAAGAAAAACAGTGGCAGAAACGACGACGACGGCGTCCTAAATTAGCTGCTGCCGCGCTTGTGATTCAATCCCAGCAATTCAGTACCTTCAAAGTTGTGTGTTCCATCAAAACGTGTATCCAGTCTCCAGCCTCCCAACCTCACCAGTCTTCCAATAATTTTGTAATTTCCAAACATTTTCATCATGGAACATTGGATTTCACCATTGACGTCTCCACTTTTTTTTCTAATTTCATGTGAGTACATGTATTCAGTTGCATTTTCCTTTAAAATTCACAAGAAATTTTACCATGCTATCAGATAATTAGGGTATTACTCTGCTAGCCATGGTCATTTCTGAATGTAACTATCTAGCACTTAATACTGACTGCAATTGGTAAAATTTCAAAGATTTTAAACAAGCAGTGAATGTTTACCGTTTCTTCCCGCAAACCTGCTATGATTTAGAAAGCAGCTTCGAATCTACGACCTAAAACAGTACCTCGCTTTCTGAGAATTCTTTGTATGTTATAAAGTTTTAATCAAACCTGTTTTATTATGTAGCATACAAAAGAATTAGCTCTACGAAGAAACCGTTTAGTATTTTACAATGTGGCTCTTTCGTATTACGGTTGCGCAAAATGTCTGGTATGTTACCAAACCCAACCTTTGTAATACGAAGGTTTCTCTTTGTAGGAAGTTAAGAGTGTATCGTCTGCTATAAAATCACCCAGATATGAAGATCTCACGCAGCAAGTTTGCAGCAGTTCGACCAAAGGAATGTTATCTTGCTAGCAAATCAGGTATGCACTATGTGTTCAGAAAGAATCGGCCCCGCCTGAGTCGATACCCCGTGCGCCGGGCGCGGCAGACAGTCGGGCGGAGGCCGGCGCAGGCTGCACTGTTGTCGATGTGCTCGGGGGCTTGGGGGGTGCGGGGAGGGGGGGTTTCAGTGACTCTTCAAACCATGATTGTCCTCTCTCAATTCTTACCTAAACCAAAGAGATGCTATCCCTATGAGAAAAGTATGAGCCCTACTC
>NW_026267506.1:181583-188105 GCF_000697945.3 Frankliniella occidentalis
GTGCGGGGGGTGCGGGCACGCCCACCTTTCACTCTTGCTGGGGGGCATCGCTGACATCTAGTCGGGCAAGATCTTCAGTACGGTGAGTTGTAAAATTAGACTTCGCAAAGCTTCTAATTTGAACACTTAGTGTCTGTCTGCCCCACCTACCCGACCCTGGGTCGCGACCACATTGTGGCCCCGGATGCTGCCACTTGTGACCCTCAGTCGCCCTCAGTAGTTCTTCGCGGGACACCTGTCGTGGCGAGTAGTGGCCGCGCCTCTGGAGTATGGCCACTAGGGCGCTAGGCAGTAGGCAACCCGTGTGTGGGGCGCGTACACGCGCTGGGCTTCTCTAGAGGACCACATCTATAGCGCTGGGCCCGCAAGGCTGAGTCGCGGGCTCGTGCTGAACGCCGCTAGAAGACCGCATCCCACTCGCCTGGCCCGAGCGCGCGATCTGAGAGCTCTAGAGGGCAACATCTAGCTGCACCGCTAGACTAAGCCGCGGTCTCGTGCTGAACGCCTATAGAAAATCTCTTCGACAGGACGCTGGGCAAAGGGCGCCAGTAGCCTGCGCCGCGCGACCTAAAGGACTGAGGAAGAGACCATGTGATGGTCACGCGTCACGCTCAGCTCCGCCTGCCTCTTCCCCCTCCCCGCTCCGCTGACCTGTCCTCGCTCAGGAACGGCGTACCGGGCGCCAGCTGAGTGTGACGCGTGACCATCACATGGTCGCTTCCTTAGTCCTTTAGATCGCCCAGCAGCGACCTATCCGGACGAGTGCGGAACCGTTCGGAAGGCTGACTTTGAACTCACTTTTACGGCAAAAAGGGAAAAAAGGGAAAATGTGCCGGTTGTCCCATAAACTTTGACTCTTTGACAATCTAAAACCGTTATCCAAATTACGGGCAAATGCGGGCGGTTTTATTAAAACTTAAATCAAAAATAGGCATTTTCGTGTATTTGTCAGCCAATGCACATCTTTAATTGTTTATAAAACACATATTTTTTGGAGTAGGGGGGCGTTCTACCCATCAAAATGAAGCGGAAAGTCTGTTCTTTAAATCAATAAAAGAGTTTGCCTTGTGTGATCAGAAACTTTTTGTTAAATCGAGGTTAACGTCGATGTATGACTCAGAGGAGAGCCAGCCGCGAGCAGCAGAGTAAAAATAGTGCCAGTTTGAGTGGTTATATCTATGAAGTAGTGTCGAGAAGGCCCCAAAAGGAACTTTAAACATGGTACAGTAATGTCCCTCTCGAAGCTGGCAAATCGGGACCGGATTTCAGCTTCGAGAGGACGACCCGAAAGTTAGCCACATGTTGCGAACCTTATTGCATTGGCGTGGACTCGGGCATCAGGCGGTTGTAAATGCTTTGTCGCCCGAGCTCGCGCGAGCTCGCCAGGTTGTAAACCCCCATCCTTAAGCAGGGTCCGTCTCAAAATTTCAGCTTCGAACGAGCCAGCTTCGAGAGGGACATTACTGTACAGTGGTCCTTTAGGAATACTGATACTGATACTGATACTGGTAACACTCTAAACGCAATTTGGATTTTCGATTTATGTCGTGCTGCCAGACCACTGTGCACCGTGGTGAAGGAGGGCACTCACTCCCACGCCCCAGATCAGGACAACATCGCGGCGAAAGAAATCATGAACGCGGTAAAGGCGAGCAGTTGGCAGCAGCTACAGGCACCGCCAGTCCAAATCGCCTCCAACAAGCTGCAGCGGATCCCGAAGGTTAGCAAAAGAGGGGTGGCTTGGGGCGGGCTGCATGAGGCAGAATGTGTGCGCCACGTGCCCGTGTCCACTGTGTTCAGGTCGTCTTGGTGAAGCTGCCTAATGAAGCTGCTATTAAGAGGACCATCAACAGGACGCGACAAGCCACACTTCCACCCAATCCCAAGACACTTCGGGACCTGCCAGAGCTTCCCAACGAGTTCACTCTAACCCTCATGGGTGACGTGTTTCTCCTCTGGGACTCCCTCGATGACGACGATGATGACGATGAGGCAGACGAGCGCCGGAGAAGAAACCGATTCATCATCTTCGGCACACGAGACTGCCTGCGCAAGCTGTGAGCTTCTGACACGTGGCTTCTTGACGGAACATTTAAGGTCAGCCCGGGTCTCTTCACACAACTTTACACCATTCACGGGGCTTTTCCGCGGAGCAGCTTTCCCGTTCGTGTACGCCCTGCTCCCGAATAAGGAGCAGGTGTCGTACACCACTGTCCTGGAAGTGGTCATCGACAAGTGTAGGGCGGTGCGGATCCCTGAACCCGAACCAAGAACGGTGGTGAGCGACTTCGAGCTCGGCATCATCAATGCCGTCAACACCGTCTTCTCCGGCACCGAGCTACGCCTGTGCTTCTTCCACCTGGGCCAGAGCGTCTACAGAAACGTGCAAGATGCTGGTCTCCAAGTGGCGTACCGAGACCCCGAAAACAGGTCGGTGAAGGAGGGTGTTCATGAGCTGCTGAGCATAGCGTTCGTGCCGCCTGATGACGTGGAGGAGGTCCTCGCCGAGCTTCGTGAAGTGATCCCCGACACGCTCCTCAACATCGTTGACTATTTCGACGATACCTACGTGCGAGGGCGTCAACTGCGGCGGCGTGCGGCCAGGCCTCGGTACGCGCCAGTCCTATGGAATTAGCACAGGGCGGCCCTGGAGGGTGCGCCGCGCACGAACAACCTGACGGAGGGATGGCACCGGCGCTTCAACACCTTGGTCGGCAAGGACCACCCACCGCCCCTCCATCTACGCCCTGATCAATGAGCTGCACACACCTGTTACCATCACACACTGCGCCGCAATTCAAGCGTCCTCCCCCCCCCCCCCTGCCCGGAGGGCCGCAGTTCGGGCACGGCATTTATTTCCCGGCCCCCGCCTCACAGGTAGGCGTCAGCCAAGTAGCGCCACAGTTCGAGTTGTGCCCGTGCGCCTAGGAACGACGGGCAACAGGTCAGGTGAGACCAGTGCCCTGTCGGTCCTAGACGCACCAGTAGGGCGTAGCACTGGATCAACATGGGGGTCCGTCTGGCGACCGCTCTGAGTTCCCAACTTCAAATGCGATCCGGGTCAGGAAAGCTTTGTCTGGTGGCGCCTAGATTTTGCACAGGGTCGGTACGAGGTCAAAACGATTTTTACAGAGTGCAACCTCTGAAATCACATACGTCGACCTTCTTTTTCATCCGGGCTAGGGAGAGGGGGCTGCAGTAAGAGACTCAAGGAAGCGGGGAGGGGGGGGGGGAGCTCTCACCCTCCGTTAGCCTCGCGAGTTAACTGAAAGTAGGCAACATGCGCCCAGACGGATCCGGCCCGCCAGGCAGAACTTCCGATAGCGCCACTAAGCCGTAATGAAATTATATTAACTCTGGGTCGTAATGAAATAGAATTCGCGTTTATGAATGAAATTATATTCATTTTAATTTCATTGAGAAATAAATTATATTAGAATATAATTTCACTCCACGAAATAGTATTGTGTTGAATATAATTTCATTTCGAAGTTATATTGGTAATATAATTTAATTACATGGAAGTGAAATTATAGGGAATCTGAATATAATTTCATTCCGAAATGAAATGAAATAATAAATTACATTTCGTTTTCCACCCCTGTTCAAAACTTGAAAATTTTACATCTCATCAACCGTTTGAGCTACAGAGCCCAGATTTGGAGAGAATTCGTATGTCATAAATGACTGTTATTTCAGAGAGTAAAAATATAATCTGAACCCAGACTCAAAATCTTGGGTCAGTGATGAAAAGAACTACTCTTATGTGATTTCTCTACCAATGATAACATTTTTAATTGCAACCTTTTCAGGTGTTATTATTTTTCTATGATTGGCATCTGTCCAAATTTTATTGCAAATGAATGAGTATATTTTCTCAATAAGAACAACCTCTATGAAAGTTTACTAATGGTGCAGCACAAATGTCATGTTTTATCAACTGTGTCCTCTCTTATTTCTGTAACCAGATATCGCCGAGTTGAAGAATGTTGTTTTAAGCCTATGCCAAGAGGTTCAGTTGGCAACTAGCACAGGCAGTGACGTGAGACGACAGCCAACATTTACCTCAGCTGCCTCATCGTCTCAAGGTTAGTTAGATCATGATGCATTTTTTGGGCAGCCTCATTTCATGTATGCTAGGGTGAAGTAAAGGGTGAGAGTGGCTGTGTTGCAAGACTTCTAGTAACACTATTTCTGCCCTCGCCATTTCTCCCTTTCTCTGTGTCACATGTGTTAATGCATATCTTTCATTGGTGTAGCTGGAACGTCCAGCTGGCAACCTGAGGAAGGGGATGGCAGAAGTATTGATGACATCCCTGCTAGGGACAGGCCAGCAGCAAAGGTTTTCCCTTCAAAGTACTGTGAGTGTCAATGTTATCAAAAAAATTTGAAGAAAAAAACTTTCACATTCGTACATATTTACTGTTTATTACTTCTTTCAGTCAAGAGGAAACGGGGACGCCCAAAAAATCAACAGAAGGAGCTAGAGGCTGAGTGTTTGAGGAGGATGAAGAAGGCCCACATTAATGCTCACTCGTCGCAGCCTGAAATGAAGAAGCCTAAGCAGGACGTACATTGCAGTGCCAGGGCGAGGTCCACGGCATCGAGCAATGGAGACATCAAATGTAGCGTTTGCTACGACAACTTCCCTAACTGCTCCCTTGATAACTGCTCACACATGTATTGTGAACGGTGCATCCTGGGACTTATACAGTCTGACAACAAGTGCCCACAGAGCCGCAAGGACTTTACTGACTATCAGATCCATCACTTTTAGTATACTCTGCTGTGTATCCATCATGTACACTGTATGTAGTTGTCTGTATCTGCTTTGTTTGCAAAGCAGTGTCAGACACACTACTACTTGATAACTGTTCTAATCATGTAATCTTGTAGTTTTTTTTAATTATAATTAGTGTTGCATCTTGATTTGTAGAACTCTCATTTTTTATTGTTTTATCGCTGACTAGCTGTTTAGCTGCTTTAAAGTTATAGAAATTAAGTTTCATTCAACTTAAAAATATTCATTTTCTTTGCAGATAATTTCAGATTCTTTTTTTTCGTTTGTTCTGATATGCTTTTTTTTTGTATTTCACTTGAGCATTTGCAATCATTCTGTGTTTGGTATTTTTGAAATGTTGTTTTAGATTCTATTTTATCTGTTCATTTCAGGGACATGTAAGTCTTACAATTATTATTTGCATTCAAATAGCTCAAGAATTTATTTGTCTTTTAAATGGCCATGGCGGCAGACCGCTGATTTTACACACAATTTTATTATTTTCAAATGTCCTAGAACTGGTTTTTGTTTTAGATTCTATAATCTATCAACTCGTGTAGGAGCTTAAAAAATGTTTTTTACCTACGAAAACGCATCATTTTTTACATTTTAGCCTATTTTTGGGCGTTTTCTCTCTCCTTATTTTTTACTGAAAGGAGTGCGCTAGAGACATTTTCAAGTAATGCAAACGAAAGAGCATGAAGAGACCTTTATTTTCATGCCTTTCAAACGGCCCTCTGACGCTTACGCGTCCACTGAGACGCTTGGATCTTTTCCAATGTAAAGAAAAACCCCTAAAATTCTCGTTTTCTGGGAAAAGAGGCTACAAATGGACTGGTAAACTCAAACGGACTAAGGTAATCGATTCCTTGCATCAAAATACGTCTAGGGACCCCCCGGTCGTGTTCTTAAACCAGTTTAAGCGCTGCTACAATATTTTTCCTTAATAAGCAAATAAAAGAAATAAAATGAAATTTTGGGAGCTTTGAGCGACCTCTAAATCGCTAGGTATCAGGCTCTTTTTTTTTCAGAACTCATGTTCGGGTCCACTACCAGGAACCAAATTAATATTTTAAGAAATCAAAAATTATTTTAACTATTGGCACCCTAGCCAAAAGCCACACTTTAGGTAAAATTGGACATTTTGAGCATTATTTGACGCCTAATCACCCGACGCAAAATTTTCTGTATGCTATTAGGTTGTTTTTAGTTTGTCATGACGAACAGAAACGTACTAGTAGCGACCTTCTGCTAGCAGGTCGCTGTATGTTCGTCAAGGTGCGTCAAAAGTTCGCATATGTATCACTTTGCACCATCTGCCAAACTGAAAGCGAACATAGTTCGTTTTCCTGTGGAATTCTGCCAGTGCGCTGAGAGTTCGCTTGCAGTACGCCAAATGTTCGTTTTCAGTACGCTCTAGATGCACATTTGATGTAGGAATCTAGGGGGGGGGGGCAATATGCAGCCGGCGGTGCAGCTGGGGGTGCAGCCGTGGTGGGGCTCTGCGGTAGGGGGTGCGGGTAGGGCAGTACCCGGGGGTAGGAGATGTGCGGGGCGGGTAGGCAGCGGTATTCCGATAGCCAAAAAGGAAAATATTTTCTTTGTGGTTTGTATCGATCGTTACCTTTACCTGGCCCTCTCCCTCTTCCTTTACTTCACCGTAGTAATTTTATTTAACGACATTTAATTGGAAAGTACTTTACCTTTGCTGGGACTCGAACCTCGGTCATCCGAGTTAGGAA
>NW_026267506.1:189340-191643 GCF_000697945.3 Frankliniella occidentalis
AAAGCATACCAAAAGCAAACAAATCTTTTTGCGTCGGGCAGAGTAACTGAACGACCTCGCGAGCACCCCACAACGAATTGGGGTCGAAGTATGATGTTTTTACTTACCTCTAGTACCAGTGAGCACCACCTGGTGCCCTTCCAACGGTGTAAAGCGGGTTGCCTACATTTCACTGTTTTTGCTGTTTTTTTCGATTTTCAAGGCTCTACTGGGGCATGAAGGTGTGGTCACACAGAAAAACGATTTCGCACAGTTAATCACCTCTACTAGTAGAACATTTTCCACGGTGAGCCGATATCAATATCGAAAAAAGTGTCATTTCGACGGACCTTACTGCAGAAAGAGCAGGGGAACAGTGAGCGGCTTATGGCTGACCGAACTGGGAAGGTACACACAGAACACTTTTCTAAACAAAAAAAATCTAAATCAAGAATCTATCTTGAAAGCAGATGATACAAATTACAAATTTGAGAATAGGTCTGTCTTCTAATTTTCTCTCATATTTAGGTGTCATTTGTTTATGGCTGCTTGTTATTACTTGCAATTTTGTAATTCGAGGTGGCCTAGCGGCGTTGATGAGCTAAGGGCGGGGCAGGGCAGAGCAGCCGCCATCGGTGGCTTAGTATTGTCTGGTATTGTTGTACAGTGACGGGGCCTGCCCCCTGCCCTGACCTGCCAGACGCAGTATTGTTGGGTAGAGGAAGGGGCCTGAAGCGCGACACTCGGACAGTCACTCACTGATTCCCCTAGCGGCAAATAAATTGTTTTCTGGTCTCCGCTTATGGTTCTCTGTTCTTATCGAGAGTAAAAGCAAGCTGACACCTTAAATTTACTAATATATTCTTTATGTTTAGTCAAAAGGTTTTTAAGGTATCATCTGCTAAAAAAATTACGAAAGCAAACAAATTCTAACAGAACGTTATGCAGGTCGTGAAGACACCTCAGCGGCTTAAGTATCGGATGGTGACGGAGCGACTTCAGCGCATCACCAGCCGATATGAAGAAATGAAGGCAGAGGGCAGGAGAGTGGACTTCCTCCGGGCTTGCGGGAACAACTTGACTCTGTAGTGGGTCAAGGTGGGTCAAGGGGTATAATGGTGGGCCAAATTGTTATTGGATCTATTTTTGGGGGGGCTAAATACAGTGGGTGAAGAATTGGTGGGATCAGTGAGAGAGGGTGTATCATCGGTGGGTGAAAAGCATTGGGTGAACCGTCGTTGATCCCCCAGAAACGTTACTAGTCATTGTATGAGTATGTGCATGCATACATTCTAATGTAGGGCAAGGTGGCATTTATTCACATGTATGTGGCTGTATACATGCGTGAGGTACAACGATGCTCTAATATACGTCGATTTATATAGGGCACGTTTATTGTAAGTATATACATTGTATTAGATTTTACTAAAACGTATACATGCCTCTGTATATAATTGTAGAAATTTTCACGAAATATTATACCCATTTGTACAACACCCTTTATATCGTTATATTACGGTGCACACAATCATATTCAATTTTATAAAAGTCTATAAATTGTAATAAAATTTCTTAGTGAGTAGTATTCAAACCGTTTCACCCGGGGGCCAGGGCGCAATTGACCTGGCTCTCTACGAGGCAGGGGTCCACCTCGCGGCGCTCCAGGATACCCGGCTGCCCAAACAAGAGCTCAGGACAGCCCACTACACATGGATCGTGAAAGAGGGCCCGCCAGCCGGCCACCGTGGAGTTGCTGTGTGGGCGCGGCGCGGCATCCAGGGCTGTCGGGTGCGCAGTTTCTCGAGGGTGCAAGATAATGTGCTGCAGGTTGAAGTTGTTTTCCTCCTCACCTTGTTGTCCTCCTCACCTTCATCACTACCCACGTCCCGGACGGGCCGGAACAAAGGACCACGCAGGCGGCGGTCGCCGCTCGCCGCGACGGTCCTAGCGGCCCAGCCTGGACAGTGGAGAGTGCTCCTCGGGGACTTCTATGCGCACATCGGCATCCAGGACCGTCTACCCGACCGCGACGTGGTTGGCACCAGGCTCCGCCCGGGGACTTCGGACCGCGCAGGGGCCTCCCTCCTGGCTCTCCGACAGGCGGACCTGCGCGCCCTTACCACCTGGCGCCAGGTCCGCGGCTGCTCGGTGACCTGGAGGCGGGCAGGCGCCCGTAGACGCCCGGACGCCCACGAGTCTCAGGTCGACCACATCCCGGTGACTGGCCGCAAATCGGGGAGGTCCAGGCTGTCTTCAACCACCTCTTCCAATCCGATCACGCCCTTGTCACCGCGGAGCTCCAGCTGCCCCGGGCCGGACCCACC
>NW_026267506.1:192508-198770 GCF_000697945.3 Frankliniella occidentalis
CTTGCTCGCTTCTGATTGGTTTGGTTCAACTGGGGCGGAAAACGCGTGGAAAAATTTTTCATACTTAGCAGAAGGCCCAGCCCGGCTAAATACGTAATATTACATTTGTCTGTTTGACTAATTTCACTTTGCTAGACGAAAAATATGAACGAAATAATGCTTTTTATTCATTTAAAATAGGCTACAAACAATTGCGAGCTTCCGATCGATTAGTTAATCCATAAATATTTCTGGATTAAAAATCTCTTCCAGCATGGCTTCTCCGGCTCGGCACTGGAGCGTGCAGGTTAGGTCACAATATTATCTATTTTCATACGGTATTACATTAGTAATGAGGCTGGCAGAGTGTTAAAAAGTATTCCTGGGTATTAATATAGACTTTCTTTGATAATTTTTCTTAGTTAATATTTGTCTTTCATTTTAAGATCTTAATTGTAAAATAGTCATAGTTTAAATGCGCGCCTAAACAGTTGACGACTACACGGTATGAAAAATATTGCGGTCACCTCAACTCCCCAGTTGAACCAGTCACGTGACCCGTGCGACTCTTTCACTCTGAGGCTCTTTAGAGCTGCCCGTCAGAGGCGATACCGTCAGACGTAGAATCTGGAGGGGTTGTGTGAGTCAGCGGACACCCAACTGGCTTTCAGGAGTGCCCTGGATGCGGCGCTGGCCACGATAGTGGACAGGACCCCGACAGTGACTTGGTTCCACCTTCAGCGAGCCCTCCTCACCGCACCGCGGCGAACGGGATGCTCCTCGCCACACCGTCCCCGATGACTCCTGGCCGAGGGGCGGCCGAGGACCTCCACGCGGCGCAGGGTGGAACGACATCCTAGCAACCAGCTGGCTGCAGCGGCACTGCGCGAGGCGAACACAGCGAGGGCCCTGGCTCGCACTGCACACGAGGAGCACAAGCGCCGGCGCCTGATTGCAGCAGTCCAGGAGGAGCGTCCGGCCCGTCGCATGATAGCGGTGTACAGGTACCTTCGCAGGACACGCCAGGGCGGTGGACCCCGGCCCCAAGGACTTACCATTCGTGACTGGGAGGCGGGAGGCGTATGTGCAGCGGCTGGCTGCAGGTGAACGGGTGCGTCACCCGATGGATTGCCTGCCGAATTGTTTTAGCACGCCAGCACTAAGTTCATTGACCATCTCACGGCGGTGATCAAGACGGCTTGGGACTCCGGGGACTCCCCCGCACACGGTAAAAAGAACCTCTTGGAATTCAAGTAGATTCCTTGAAAACTGTCTTGAAATCCAAGTAGATCGCTTGAAATCCAAGATGTCTTTTTTACCGTGCAGAGTGGCTCACCTCAGCGCAGCACCCGATCCCCAAGGGCCCGCGGCCGCGCACCACGGAGGACTGCCGTCCCATCTCCTTGTGCGCGGTCGTGTACAAGATCGTGGCCGCGCACCTGCTCTACCTGTTACAGGGAATCCTCCAGCCTCTCCCGTTTTACCAAGCATTTTCCCAGGCGCTGCGCTCAACTGACGACCACCTCTACGTGCTGCTGGCGGTGATGGATGCTAGCTGGTGGGCGGGGCGCCCGCTCCATGTCCTCAGCCTGGATATCCGGTCAGCATTCCCGTCCGTGGTCAAGACGGAGGTGGTGGCCATCTTGAGGGACGTCGGGATTCCGGAGTTCTTGGTCAACCAAGTCATCAGGTTGGCGCTCACGGACCTGACTTTCCTGAGATTGGGATCTGCGTCCACGTCCACGGTGCTGAGGGGCCTGGGCCTGCGGCAGGGCTGCCCGCTCAGCCCCTGGCTCTTCACCGAGGGGGTTTTCACTTCTGAAATACCGTGTACACCAAATGAGGTATTTCACAGGTATTTCACGTGAAATACACCGAAATACGCCTAAATATGCTCCAAAACGGTGAACTTTTCCTGAGAAATACCGCTGAAATACACGTATTACGAAATACTGTGTGCACGGAAATCTCGAGTGAAAACCCCCTCGCTCTTCACCGTCGTCCTGAACTGGGCCATGGAGAAGGTGGTTCGGCACGTCCCGCTATTCTCCCTCGCCCAGGACAACGTGGAGGTGATCCCGGCGGTGCTTGCATGCGCGGACGACCTTCTCGTCCGCGTCCAACAACGTGCCTGATATGGATGGGTTCCTGCGCCACCTGATCCGGGAGGCCTGTATTCCATTTGCGGTACACTTGTCCTGGGAGCCCCGAGATGGCACCTCGGCGAGGCTACCGGGACCGGTATGAGAAGTACACCCAGTTACTAAAGCGCGCGCGATCGCTGGGCGGTTCTTCGAGCGTGTTCTAACTTGATTCTCTGTTGTCCGTCCTTTGCTCGTCTTCAGGTCCTGAATCAGCCCCTCTTATTCTCTAACGATGAACAATGGATCAGGCGACAAAAACTCAGAGGCTTTTCGGTCAGTATGTTCAAACGGTTAGATCTTACTAATTTTCTCTCTCAGCACGAGATCAAAACTGGAGTGTATAATTTTTTCAGCTACCGAGCCAAGGCTAGTGCGTATCCAACCTCCTGCTAAGATTACAACCCCCCACATAATTGGCTCTTCCACCATCACAAACTCTGTAAGTGTTATGTTTTTAAGTTTTTTGTCTTCTTCTTCTGTTTTTGTTTAATTGAACACTTAACTATTGATCTCCAAAAGCATAGAAGTAGTTTTATTGAAAAGTGTAATTTGAGATGTTTCTTTTCTCTCCAGTCCAAGTCGCTTTTCCAACATGATTACTCGACCAAATCAAACCTTAGTCACCGTGTGCCCCTCAAGCCACTAAACATCAACAGTTCAAACACTACTGCTAGTAAAATAAGTGCCAATATAAGCTAGACTCTAACTCTTGTGTAAGTGTGAACTGTCTCCTGTTATTTTTATTAACTTCGATTAGCATACTTCTTTTATCCTGTTGAAGTATGAACATTATTTAGTTGTTTGGATAATCTTTACTTGCATTCCAGCCCAACAAAATCTATGTGCCATATTCAATACAGTCATCTGCTCCACCTCAAGTTGTGTCTATAAATCCTCGCCATTTACCATTCAAGCTTCTTAATAGCAGTAATAATGTAAATACAACTGTTCCTTTGGCTAGGGTGAATAACATAAACTGCTCAACCATATCTGTAAGTAACATTTTTTATTGCACCTGGAAGCCTCTTTTTAATTTTGGCTTTTCCTTTTGTGTTTTTAAATAAGCGAGCACACTGTTAAAAAAATCGATTGTAATTTTACAAATTTTGTTGGCAACTTTTTACGCAATTCAATGTTTGTAAAATTACAAACTAAAATACTTGTAAAATAAAAATTGCAAACGTGTTTTGAAATTTCACAATCTGCGATCTGAAAATTAAAAACGTTAATGTGAATTTTCAAAACATCAAGGTTTATAAGATTAAAATAATTTGCCATGAACATGGAGTAGGTGAACCACAGACGGTCTAGGGATCAGCTCGTTAGGCTGTAGAAGTGTCAGTTACCTCTGAGGGTTAAGTCACAGCAAAAATACGGGAGCGCTTCACAGGCGCCCCCTAATGAACGGATGTTTTTTACGTTTTATAAGTTTTTATTGATCTTTCATTTACAGGGTGGTACACAACTCTGGCTGTTCCTATCACCAGCCTACACTTACATTATTGTTGAGAACAGCACTAGGTATAGTTAGGAGCAGGTGTGAGGAAAATTAGAAAACCTCACGAATAGTTTATTATTTTTGAGTGTACCGAGGTACTCTCGGGGAGCAGTGCTCCATCATGAGCGGTTTACACTTTGCTTACAGGTTTAAGCGACAGGTACGGATGCGAACGGCGCCGTACCTAAAACTAAGGAGAGGTAGCGGGGACCGGCGCGCGCTGGAATTAGACCAATTATTTGGGGCACTTGGTTGACTTTTTGCTCAAAAATAAATGTGTAGCCAGCTACAGCATTGTGTTACAGATCATACCGCACAAAAATACATGTCAGTTTCTTGTGCAAATTATAGTTAAATACAAATAATTGCTCTTGGAAGATTTGGAGAACGCGCCTGCGTCGCATGCTTCTCATACCAGTCCCGGAAGACTCGCCGAGGTGCCATCTCGGGGCTCCCAGGACAAGTGTACCGCAAATGGAATACGAGCATCCGGGAGCTGGGGCTCCTGGGCCTCCGTCTCAACCCGACGAAGTGCGAGTACTTACTCCGGTTGCCGGAGTGGGAGGACCCGGACCCCCTCCCCCGCTCCTTCGAGATTGGTGGGATCCAGGTCACCAGAGTTGCCTCATTAATTCGCGGAGCGAGCGAACTCGCGGCAGCGAGTTTGCGAAGCGTAGTGACATTCAGTGGGCTACCTTAAGGGGGGACCTTTCGTAAATAAAAGTTGTCCGATTTTTATGAAATTTTACGTGGCCGTTCTGTACCACGTCCTGACTCTCAATATAAAATTTGGGCTCACTGGCTCAAAAACAAGCTGAGATATTTAACGTTAAAATTGTGAAAACACGGCCTTTTTGTCGAACTCTCCACGAGAGCGTATCGCTCGGATCAGTAATTTTATGTTGGCATGTGATAGAGGAAGGATGCCCGGAGGTGCAATGCCCAATCCCATCGTTGTCCAAAACAAATAAAGTGTTCAAAACCTCGTTCAAAAAGTGCACATTTGTCGTTTTCAAAAAAAAATAATGATGTTTTGACTTTTGTCTCCTCTCATATACTATTGCACCTGCGGGCGTCTTTCCCCTACCAACAGATATCGTTACTTTTGTCCTGCGACAAAATCTGTTCAAACGAGAGTTCAAATACGAAGAGCCTTTTTTGGTGTCACTTTGTCGTATTTAAAACTCGCGGTCAGTCTGGAGGGGGGCGCCTCGTGGCGCGGGTGGCAGAGTGCGGTACTACGTCAGGAGGATAGCCGGCGGACGTGTCGAAGTGATGGGTTTACGACAGCTGAGGCCAAACAATGCCATAGCCTAGCCGCTGTCCTTTCGGCGGCGTAGCACTAGATAAAGGAGGAGAGAGATTCTCTAGGGTTCGAGAGCAAAGTAAATTTCGGGAAATTTTGAGTAAAAAACTAGTAAATTACGGTAAACTAGCGAAAGATAACATCTGAAAAGATGGCCGTAGTCGGTAATTTCGTTTTCCTGTATTTTTATTTTTATGTGTTATGTTAAGTCATGGGTCTCCCGTGCGCCCGTATGCATGGTTTATGTTTTGTGTACCACTTAGTGCAATTTGTAGCCTCACTTCTGGTCTCCCTAGATGCATTCAATGAAATTGGCGGAAGGTGACTTAATCTTTGAATGTTTAGAAGAATCATTGGTGAAGTTAAGAAATAAAAATTGTTTCAACGAGTGTTTTTGTATTATTATAAAAAAATAATGACAAGTGTTGTAATGTTTACTTATTGCTTCTGCTAGGTTATTTACCCTTTGACTATTTGCACTACAACTTATGCACACTATGTATTCCCTGCTATCATCAGTCTGGCACTGCCCATTAAAGAGATAACATCTACTTGTGCTCCTCAATTAACAATCCTACGTATCACCACATGGCGCAGCCGGAAGTGAATCTATCTATCAAATCATCAACTTTTATCAAGATTTTAATCTATTATCATCTAATCTCACTGGGCACCTAGGCCGGTACCAAGGAGAAATCCGTCTGGTATACTTCAAGACTGAATCATCTGTGATAAAATTTTAATTAATTTATTCATTCAAGAAATCTGAGAAATCTGTGATATTACCTGTGATAAACTAAGTAAGTTACTATCCACAATCCACAATGGCAATCCCAATCCTAAGATCTATAGAACTAGGGTCCCAGCTTAAAAAATACTGGAAGGTGTGTAAATGTGGAGTGGAGATCTGGCTACAGGCAAATGGAAAATCTACTGAGTTAAATGAGATAAAGGCAGTGGTCCCCATGGCTTTTATGGGCCATGAAGCACTGGACCAGTTTTCAGTGTGGGGCATCACAGATGAAATGAAAGAAGCAACAGCATATGATGATCGACAATTCAGATCAAAGAGAGTGAAAAATTAAATCAAGTATCGCAAGCAATCGCCATCAAGAATGGAAACGGATCATCAATCCATGACATCAAAAATCATCATTCAAGAGAATCATCAAGACCTCATCAATCAAGATCAAATCATCAACATTGATCAAGTAAGTCATACAGCAATTATTCAAGATCATATTATCACAAATCAAGATCTAGATCAAGATCTGTATCCTTCCATAGGCTAGAATCACAAAAGAAAATTTGAACATATTTTGGTTTAATATAATT
>NW_026267506.1:200090-208287 GCF_000697945.3 Frankliniella occidentalis
GGTCTCGAAACATAGGAGTTTTTTGTTGATCTATGTCATTGATGGCATACCCACCGGCACGGCGTCGTCTGAAATTGTTATTTAAAAAAGTATTATAACCTTCGAATTTAACATAAAAATTTAAAACAAATCTCTGTACTGGAGTTGGCGATTCCTCTGGCGAGCTGAAAGCAATGCGACGCATCAGTGCAACAAAGGCGGATCAAAAAGCGGTCGCTGTTCAACGACGGATTAAAGCGGTCACTGAACAACGACGGATTAGAAAACGGTTGCTGAAGAACGACGGATCTGGTTTTTGCTGATCTCGGAATACTTATTGACTTTGGAGGCCTCTCACTAATCGCGGAGACGTTGTTTCGTTCTCAGTGAAACACCATTTTAATTGTAATCATCTCGTGAATAAACAGAGACAACACGCAATACGATGCGATACCTCTAAGGAGAGTGAAAGGCCTCCAAAGTCAAGTGTGCAGAGATCAGCAAAAAGCAGATCCGTCGTTGTTCAGAGACCGCTTTCTGATCCGCCTTTGTGGCACGGATGCGTCGAATGACAGCACTACGGAAACTTCGTGCTTATTAAGGTGGGCCTCCAATGAGACCTGGAACATGTAACCCATCAATTCAGATTTTGCTGTTATCGATGCAGCCCAATTTGCTTAATGTAAATTGGAATTTAAGCAATGCAATAACTACATTTTCACAAATTTTGTGGGCACTGGGCTGTCTTCATGAGGAACCCATCCGTACCGATCATGTATGAGTAGACCCGTATATGGTTAGTAAAACATGTTAATAGTTTTTGAAAATGTATGTATTGTGTTACTAAACTTTCAAAGTACTAAAGCAAACCCGGGGTGCATTAAAAATAGCAAAATCTGTAATGATGCGTAACGGGTAAAGGGTTTCAGGTTTCACTGGAGGGCCAGGGCCACCTCTACACTGGTAACACGAGTGTTCAAGTGCCTAACACCTGCAAGTCTGTAACACCAAAATACACACGTGCAAGTGTTTAGCTCCAAGTGCTCAACTCACTAGTTGGACACTTGCAGGTATACATTTCAGCAGCTATTCACTCACAAAGTTTCAAAAAGTGGCGTGTTTGGCTAGGCAGTTGAACATACTGGTGTCTAACTGCTGAGATGCACAAGAGTACCTCGAAACACCCTTTTTTCGAATCTGATATCGGCTCTGGTGGATAAATGTTCTATCCAGTAACACTATTAACGGTGTAAAATATTATTTCGATCGGATAAAATCGTCAGCCACCACAGCGACCTCAAAGTTTGGCATAGAGCTCTTATGGGAAAAAAGCATAAAATCTGAAATTTTCCATAGGAGGGTTCCTGTCGTATAATTCGCTGTTTTAATTTTTAGAAATGCAATCTACGCGTAAAAAAGCTTCCGGAGATGTGCTACTTGTCATATGAGCACCTATCCTTCATGACCAGAGGGCTGTCAAAGAAGCGGATTTTGCGTCAAAATTGCAATTTTTGAGCATACAGGCTGGATACATATGAAATGAAAGGCCACAAGTGGCACATCTCCGGAAGCATTTTTACAAGTACATTGCATTTCTACTAATTAAAACAGCGAAATTATTAACAGGAGCACTCACATGAAAAAGTTCATTTTTTATGCGTTTTTTGCATAACAGCTCATGCTAAACTTTGAGGCCGCTGTGGAGGCTGAAGATTTTATCCGATCGAAATAATATTTTACACCGTTAATAGTGTTACTGGATAGAACATTTATCCACCAGAGCCGATATCAGAGTCCAAAAGGCACACTTACGGGTGAAGAACAAGTTATTTGAGCACTTAAACATGTGTAACTTTAAAATTGGGAGATGAACCCGAACACTCGCACGTCTTGGAGTTGCACACTTGCTAAGCTGGTTTTAGAATTTTTATATCGAATTTTAAGGTTTGAATACTCTTCTAAGTAACAAAATTAGACATACGACGTCGCGCCGATGGGCATGCCATCATTAATCATGTTCAAATATTCTCACTCTCGCGGTAACAGCCGCTCGGGTCGTCGGAAACAGTGCGGAAAATCGCACAGTACGCTCAGACATTGTTTATAATATTTTGGAATATTTTATAATGTTTTATTATTTTACTAAAAATACTATTAAAAAATAATTAAATATTCAGGGGGGGACCTCCCGGAGGGGGGACCTCCGGACGTTTCCCTTAAGTTTCATGTTTCAGATAATCTCAAATCTAAATGATCTCCTAAAAGAAAGTATTCTCCCAGTTCATTGAAGTGAAATTGTCAAGAAATATAATCATAGAAGCATTGCAACAAAAGTGTAGCACAAAACATTAAAAAGATGCAATGGAACAATTGACATGCAAGAAATGAAGAAAAGAGAAAAAAAATCACAACAAGGTTCAGACACTTTCATCTTTTTAAACTATCGAAACATTGGAACAAGAAAAACATTGATAGAACTAAAATTTATTAAAAAGGGAGAAAATTGTTGACTGCTGTAGGGATGGTGGTGTGAGAGGACTGTTCTTACTTCTTTTTTGGTACTTTTCTTTTCTTGCCTCTGAAGATGGTGTTTTGTACAATTTAACTGCAGATAAATTAATCATTTTGCCTGATCTTGTTGTCTTGTTGAGTGGTAGTATCACTCCCACACGGCATATGGGTAAGTCAAATTTTGAAAGAATGTACATTCCCATCAGGTCTCGAAACATAGGAGTTTTTTGTTGATCTATGGTGACGTTAATGTCAAAGTTGACCTGTATAAGAAAGATAGATAGATAAGAGTTTACATGTTTATGAATCAAAATCATGTAAATTATCTGGATAAGTGATATTTGAAAATTAATTACCTGGACAAATTGTATGTTTGGTCTCAATTCATTGTAATACTCAATTGTAGTGACATTCATACATGTCTCTATTTCGTAGTTGGTCTTTTCAATCAGTTCACAGTTCAGTTTTGCCGTACAATGTATAAAAATGTCTATGTCGTCGAATTCGTTTGTCAAGTCTGCTAAATATGACCCATATCCTCCTGTTAAAAGAAGAAAATATAGCAATGTAATTGAAATTTCAATTATAATAATAATGATGATGAAAACAATATTTTAATATTGTAATAAGCATGTATTCTACGTGAAATTGTGATGTGTTATTATTGTAAAACCATGTGATGTATGAAGCTGCGGAAAGTGGAGTTCTATTGTGATGGATTATGATAGCATTAAAAGTTGTTCTTTACGTACCAGCTATATAAAATTGGTGTGATCCCGTACATCCTGTGCACTTAAGACTCTCATAAATTTTGATGCTTCTTCTTATCAATAACGGGAATAGTTGTTTGCTAGTTCCAAAGTCAATGTTTTCAGCGAGCTGCATTTTTGGGGCAACTTCCACTAATTCACGTAATTTCCTGCATAGTTCTTCACATGGTGGTGGATAGAGACTGTTGTACACTTTTTCCTTGTTTTGCTGTTCCATTTTAAAGCACTGATTTTAGTATGGTAATAGTTTCACGAAAATGAATTTGTTTCCCGAAAATAAATCTGTGAACTATACAGAATGGTCTAGGGGGAATGTCTCGTATTGTTGTCGTTTCCGGCGTGTGTTTCAAATGGTGGCGGTGGTCAGTTGTACCAACCCATGCAATTATAATTTTCTTTTTTATTAATTGTCTAATATATTAATTTAGTTTAGTTTTGTATTGTAATTCTGTCAGAACCGCATTTTAAACAGTTTACTAATATTCAATTCATTTTTTAAAACATACTTCAAGTGTCATTTTTGTGAGTTGGCTGCTGTGAGTGTCGTTGGGATTGCAGGAACAAGATTCGTGTCGAAGTAGTGTCGTTGTGTGCTGAGGCGTCTCTTTTATTTCGTTGAATCAATCCGTTCAATATCTCAAAGTAAGTATCAATATTTGTTTGTATTGTTAAAGTAGGTCGTGTGACGGTAAATTATGCAGTAAAAATATGTGTTTGCGTTTGGGATCTGATGTAATGTTGTTTCGCTAGGGTGTTGAGGTTAGCGTCGTTGCCGCCCTCTACTTCGTCGCGCTTGTTCGTTTTCGAATTAATCTGTAACTGATTTCGGATTGGGTTTTTATAACCATATATCACAAATTTTGTTGAAAATGTCTTTGTCGAACATAATTTAAAACATTTATTGATCCAAACATCCGTTACCTGGGATGGGTTCAGGATGGTGTCCGGCGACTATTCAGTTTTTGCGCGCGTTTTTTATGTTTAGTTTCTTATTTACTGTTATTATCAGAAACTGCTTTCAAATGTATGATTTTATCTATGCTAGTCATTTTTTGTATTATCTAGTCATTAAGAAAGACTTTCTAAATTGGTTTAATATTACATTGCTTACAAGAAACGCTTTGAGCGTAATCAAGATATTCGCGTTGATTGATTGTTCACCCAATTAATTAATTATGTATTTATTTACAGATGAATGAGGAATTTCAAGTAGGGTTTAGTTCCCTTGTGCGAGGGCAGATGTACCCTCTAAAATCTATAAGTCGCACTGAGTCAACTTTCAATGGAAAACTTGTAAAAGGAATCAAGGCTGTCGTTTTAGATGATGATGTGGAACTTACTACATATCTTCCATCAAAACTTGTCTCTACCATCACTGATGATATAGTCACTCAAGTAAATGCTGCTGGTGTAACTGACTCCAAATATTGTGTCTGCTACTATGGCAAGATGCAAAAGTCGATGATTTGTGAGTTTTATGGCCGTCTCCATTCACCTACTGAAGGTATGCGTTATAATCCATGTGTTCTTGCGTTGTTTTCTGCGATAGTCCATGACACTTGTGTTGAATCTACTAAACCGTTTTGTAATTATATCTCAAAATATGTTAATCTAAATTAACTTTTTTGCTGACCAGGGCGTGACGATAAGTTTTTTAATGATCTTGGAAAAATAATGAACAAGTATACTCATGGTTCAACTCCTGAAAAAAGGAAGTGTGAAGGTGAGGCAGACAGTCCATCAAAAGTCAGCAAAGTGGAGGCAGTAGATTCCCAAGGTGCTTAATTCTTTTAGTTTTAGATACTTGCTAACTTGTTGTAATTTATTCTAAAAAAGGTTAGTGTGTTGTCAATGTTTAATTGTGATTTTCTAAGTTTTCGATACTTGATACTTAGTAAGCTGTCAGCAATGTGTATATTTATTGTCAATGTCATTTTCTAAGTTTTACACATTTAATATTTAGATAGATTCAAAAATAAATAAATTACTTTGTTTTGAAAGATGTCGGTAACATACAAATGTGTATGTTAAATGTGATATTGTAAGTTTTAAATACTTAGATTCTAATATAAATAAAGTATAGGGTTTGAAAGCTGTCAGCAACATGCAAATATGGTTAATGTGATTTTTTGTCAGTAACATGCAAATGTGTATGTTAAATGTAATCTTCTAAGTTTTAAATTCTCAATACTTAGATTCTGAAATAATAAAAAGTAGTCTGTTTGAATGCTGCAGCATTAACATGCAAATGTATGTTTAAGTTTTAGATACATGATATTTAAGATTCTATTAAAAATAAATTAGGATGTTTGAAAGGTGTCAGCAATTTAACATCCCTATGTTTTCAGGTGGAATGTAATTCAGTAAATAAATATGTTCAAAGTTCATTTTAAAAAGTATTTCTTTATTTAAAATTCTTTCCAGTATTTGCACATCATACTTTGTTTTGCTGCTCCACATCTTAATCTAAAGACATATTGTAGTATTATGAGGTTTTACCCTACATAACCTAACCTGGTCACAGCAGACCACATCCTAACATAAACAAGTCACGGCCACTAGTGATCACTATGGAGCGACATCTACAGTTGAACACAGACCCTACCATTGTTTAACGATCGCCTTTGTTCTTCTTGTTGTTATGCCAAACACCCAATAAAAGGAGGCGCGGGCTTTGACTCGTCGCCATTCTCCA
The DNA here is from genome assembly GCF_000697945.3 of Frankliniella occidentalis. NCBI lineage: Eukaryota > Metazoa > Arthropoda > Insecta > Thysanoptera > Thripidae > Frankliniella > Frankliniella occidentalis. The sequence continues at coordinate 206,046 of NW_026267506.1, forward strand.
CTCAGCAGACCTACTAGTGTTTCTGATTCGGCATCCCCTCGTGTTTCCCCCAATATTACATTGGTGGCAGCGGTAAAAATCGCGGGAAGGAGAAAGAGAAGTAAAGTTGGAAAGAACCTATTAGCGTTCAGCCAACTCCTTAGAAGGACCTAATAGTGTCCGCTAAGGCTAGGGAACGGCTCCAAGGCGGACCTACTAGCGTCCCCGAAGAGACGAAGGACGTCAAGAGGAAGTCCCTACTAGAGGACGCCTCCTGCACGGGCGATTAACCGAACGGAAGGACCTTTTAGTGTTCGCCAGGAGGTTAAGTCAGAACCGACCGGACCTTTTTAGTGTCTGTCGGGGAAGACCGGAAAAGTATGCAGTGGGAGAGGGTGCTTAAACCACACAATAGCATCAATCTCCGGCCGCAATGGCTGACCGCAACGACGAGCAGCACGAGCAGCGAGACGAACATCGAGAACCTCGAGAACGTCCCGCCGAACAACGAGAACGTCCCGCCGAGCAGCGAGACCGTCCAGAGCAGCTGGAGCCCCCGCATGACGTCGATCTGGACGACGTCGTGGACATCGTGGAGGCCCGTCACCGGCAGCTGGCCAGATACTACGGACGAGGACAGCGAGGACAACGACGACTCGGGCGAGGCCGTGGCCGTGGTCGCGGCCGAGGACGCGGGCGAGCCAGAAGAGTCATGGAGTTCCGTGTCCGGGAGGACAACGATGAGGAGCAGGACGGGGTACCTGTCCGACAACCCAGACTGCAGCGAAACAGACGAGTGCCGCGACGTTTTCGTGAAGGTAGACAGGAGAGAGAAGCACATGAAAACGAGGGGGCAGCGCAGGGGGAAGAAGAACCGTTTGAGGTTCTAGTACAGGAGGAACAGCCCAGGAGAGTCCGACAACAAGCAGCACCGCGACGACACCAAGAGGAGGACCAGGACGACGTGCTGCAGATAAATTATGAGGAGGACGAAGAAGACATGGAGGAGCGTCAGGAGCGTCAGGAGCGTCCAGAGCGCCCAGAACCCCAGCAACAAGCAAACGACAACAATGCAGCCCTGTTTCTAAGGCTGTTAGAGAACATAGGCAACAGACAAAAGAACAAAAAATACACAGAGGTACCGAAATACAATGGTGACACAGACTACTCCATCTACCAGGTACAGTTCGACACATTGGCGGAAGCCAATGAGTGGACAACACAAGACAAAAGAACAGCGCTACTACAGGCACTCACAGGGAATGCCACAGACGTCATCGCAAATCTTCAGAGCGCGGAAATACCGCTCACATTTGAAGCGCTAGACGAAGCACTGGTGAAAACGTTCAGCAAAACAGCGTCTATGTGGGAAAGAAAGAAAGATTTCAATACGCTGATGCAAGAGAAAGACCAAACAACAAGGGATTTCTCCAGGCAGGTAGAGCGCCTCGGACGATCATACCTGCGCAACATGAAAGAAAGTGACATACAAGAAGCGCTAGTGGAACGATTCATTAAAGGGCTAGCAGACAAAAAGGCCGCAGGCCGGATGGCGTACACAGCACTCCCAACGCTGGACGAAGCACTCAAGACTCTCAACAGAGGGTTAAGCTTCGACATAGAGGAGCCTCCCGCCAAAAAGGTGAGGCTCACGAAGGCAGAAGAGACGGACAAAAAGGAGGAGGAAGAAGAGGACGATGCGAAAGTCAACATGGTCTACCCAGACCAAGCAGCGGCAGGAACATCGTCGGCTACACAGACGGGAGGCAGAGGATCACGAGGATTTCGCGGAGGACGAGGATCACGGGGGACATTTCGAGGAGGAAGAGGATCCCGCGGAGGTCGCGGCGGCTACAGTAGTGATAGTGATAGAAACATTACATGTAAGTGCTGCGGCAAGGTCGGGCACAGAATGGCAAACTGTTGGCACAACACTGCTGCTAACAACAATTTTAATAGGAGCAATAGTATTGTTAATAATAGCTCTATGAACTGTCACTCTTGTGGAAAACCAGGGCATTTTGCAAGAAACTGCAGAAATAAAGGCAATGCCACAACCAGCGGTTTCTCTATGCCAAATGTTCCACCAGATCTTTATAAGGCCACTGTACAATGGTTCTTAAATCAGAACAAAAATGACGGAGCTAGCACTAGCACCGATAAGACTGTACCATTTGTACCCAATAAAACTCAGGAAAACTAGAGACGATCTCCACAGAAACGGTGGACATGGAGATCGAGGTGAATGAAAATGTAATACCAC
>NW_026267506.1:212210-213549 GCF_000697945.3 Frankliniella occidentalis
AACAACTGAAAAGCCAAAACAGCACAAACAGACTTACCATCATCCGAATCAGAGGAGTCCGCAGGACCGACGGGGTAAACCTCAGAGTCGGTATCCTCGGTATCCTCAGAAGATTCTACAGTCTCCTCTTTTATGGGGTTGTTACCCAAATTCAAAATGGCAAAGTACTCATCAGCACTGATCACTCCATCCTTGTTCTGGTGCGCCATCATGTCGCGCTCAAGAACCCGCTAAAAAGAAATAACAATAATAATAATAACAATAATAATAACAAAAATAGCGATTATAATAATAAAAGAGGCAAAAAAAAAACATACGTAACAGGGGATAAAGCAGTACCCACAGGTACACCACTCGTTATTTATGCCCCGAACCCAATTATTCACTACGAGTTCCTCTTCATAAAAAGTATCATCCAAGACCTCCCAGTGGTTAGACTTTTTCACTTCAGAAGAATTACTACAGGCAAGACATAACTGTAATAAGAAAATTAATAATGAATAAAACAGGACTAAAGAATGGAGATAAAATGGGAGTTGGAAAATGGACTCACCCGACGAGGAGCCCAACCGTCAGGACGGTAAAGACCACGAACTAATTGTACCCAGAGACGGCAGGCAAATTCACCGTACTCTAAATTTAATGTCTCCACGGATTCTACGGGCTCAGGAAGATCCGCAGTAATTAGTTCGTGCAAGGAAGCACGGCCAGAGTCACGGGGAGCCATTTTTCAAAACGGATGGCACAACGGGAGGAGGAATACCGAACGTTTGAAAGTAACGGCCAGAGAGCGCTCACGAAACGAACGGAAACAAAAGAGAATCGAAGAGGCCGAATTCAAACAGCCGTAGAAGGCAGTGGGAAGGAAGGAGGAGAGAAAGGAAAAGTTAGTTGTTGAAAGATAAAAAAAATCAACAAAGCAGCAAAGTTGTGCAAAAACAACAACTGCAAAATTTTTAAAGAAATTACACAAGACGACGCTGAGGAAACCGGACTCCGACATAGGAACATCAACGCAGACTCGCCGAGGGACAACATCAACGTGAAGAAATTCCAAAACAAAAGCTAAGTACCATAACCTAGAGAAGGTTCATAAGTTGTGTGATAGGTTTAATTTCATAAATAAAGGTGTCACGTAGGTAGGACTAAGCAGTAGGAGACACCTAGGATAGTCAAAACTAATCATCCAACAAAAGTGGGTGACATGACAGTGTCTACTTTCGGAAATGTTGTGTGTTTCAGGTCACACAACAAACCCAGCATCAAGACAGCAAGACTAATTGTAGATAGGATAAGCATGGAACTCCGTGGTTGACAACCTTTTAGGATTAAGCTATTG
>NW_026267506.1:214428-217156 GCF_000697945.3 Frankliniella occidentalis
GCAGGTGAAAGTATTATGTATTTATTCTTATTTATTTATTCTTGTAAAAATATGACAAAAACAGATTTGATTATAACAAACAAAAGGCTGGAAAGTAATATTATTTCCACAGAATAATTTACCATCATTTAAAATGAAACATGGAGATCACAGGATATCACATATAATTTGTCCACAATACTTGACACTTTTGTAGCCTGTGAGAACACATGAGTAGTGATGGTGGGTTTCTGAAAACCGGAGGACCCCAGGCCCCTGCCTGAGGTTAGGTAGGCCAGCCCGCAACACAGGCGTGTGTGAAGGAGCCGTGGTTGCCTATCTACCAGGCGGGCCAAGGCGGCCGCCGGCGCTTGATAGAGTCCCTCTAGCGCTTGAGCTTGAACAGAACGTCCTTGTTCTTTGCAGCGTCCGACGGCTATGGGCAGAGCACTATTGACCCGGGCTACCGTTGGATGTAGCAACCTGCAATGCACCTGGCGAAAGGCCGCCCTCTCAAATGTCTTATTCTCTTCTTCTTTCCTCCCTCGGGGCACTTGTGGGCTCTCAAACCGCGCTTTATGTCGGGGGTGACTGACTCTAGTCCCTCTGGCCAGAGGGCACCGGGGGCAGAGCTCGACTCGGACTGGCCGAGAGCGCAGCCGAGTGGTCGTGGTGGGGTGATTGACTGTTGGACTGCCTACATTCGAGGCGGAAGCGAGGCTAGTCAGCACTGCGCCACTCCACGCCACGCTCCGGGCCGGGTCAGCAACTCTCTGACACTCACGGGAACGCTTCAGTGGCCAGCGACTGCTGCCAGTTGGCAGCGGGCTGGGTACAGTACAAACGCGTACAGTCGTGCATGCGCGTGCATGACACCCGGGGAACAGCCGGTCGGAGAGCGTCTATTTCTTCGTAGCTGCATGGTTGTGGCCGGACGTGGGGTGCTTGATCTCGACGACCTTCCGGTGTCTTGCATCCAAGCCCTGTTTCGCCCGTCCTCGCCTCCGAGCGGGGGCTGGCTGGACTGGTCGTACTAGTCGTACTGAGCGCCGTAGCCTCCGGTGGAGCGCGGCGCCGCGCGCATGTGCTACAGGGGGATGGCCGCCGAGTAGGTAGGCCACCTCACTGCACGGATGTCGAGCGGGCCTGCCCAAAGTAACTTCGCAGGCGCCATCACGTTGACAATAAGTTCCGGGAGTTCCTTCTCGTTTCACCTGGGCGTCTCGATGCTTCTGTAGAACGAAAAGATGTCATTAGACACACAAGGTAGTCGACGCACCGGACAATTTTGAGAGATAGGCAGGCCCGCAACAAAACACGCTCCCGGGCGAGGGCCGGTCCCATAGCCGTTGCTGGACAGCTCTCGCACGCTCTCAATACTGTCTGCATTTATTTCTACGACCGGAAGGGTGGCGGGGCGTGGCCCCATCGCCCACTGCGCACCCGCGCACCCAGTTCGCCTTTATCCCATGGCCCAGTGACGCCAGTGCGTCAGTGTTGTGGTCTGCCAGCAGACGGCTCCCTCCCTCCCTCCCTCCATCGCACGCAAGTCACCGCGGTGCACGGGGGTGACTCGCGGTGTCCCGGGGCGGGGGTTACCCGGGATGCCGCGAAGGTGCACCGCGGTGGCTAGCAGCGCCGTTTCGGACGGGGCAGATCGTTTTTAGTTAGACTCCCCCCCCACAAAGTACCTAGTACAACTAAGAACAGTAAGGGGCGTGCAGACACCCTCTCGGCTTAAAAGCGCTTAAAAGCCCCCTCCCCCAATCTCGCGTCTTAAAATGTCTTACCTACTGAGCGAGTATCGGCGCGATGAGTCCCTTCCCAGTTCGCAGCACCGCTTTCGCTCGTACATGTTTTTCTTGCCGTACAGCCGGACCATGGTCCAGGCTCGTCGATCCCATTACTCCACATGCCTGAAAATCAGACGGTTCAAATTAAAAAAGACACCAATTTGAAGAATAACAAGAAATGCGTGAAGTTCTATCTAAGATTAAAATTTGATGGATTATCTCGGCTACACCAAATTTTAATCGTTTTTCGCTGAACCTCATAAAGGTCTTGTAAAGCAGTTCGTCAGTCGTGTGGCGTTTGGTGAGTGCGCGCCCTGCACTTTATCCACACGCCTTTGCATGTTTTGTGCTGCTTTACTGTTCCGTTTTGAGATTTTGGCGACCTTTCCCAATCGGTAATAGGATGCGACGTGCTGCTTACCTGCATTATAAGCACAACAACGCACGCCTGGTATGATGTAACAGAAAAATCCCGACGCGTCAAGGATTAGACTGGAAACATCCAAACACGTCCTGGATGGGACACGATTCAACCGGACTCGCCCTAAATGGGATAGGATACATCTGGACGCTTCCCGGATGGGATAGGATACATACGTACAAGACCTGGATACGATCGGACAAATCCGGACGCGCCCTGGATATGATCGGATACTGGATGGGACACGATACATCCGGACTCGTCCGAGATAGAATAGTGACACATCCGGACGCGGCCTGGATATGATCGGATACGAACACATCCGAAAGCGTGAGGGATGGGACGTACGCTCGAATACATCCAGGCGCGTCCTGGATAAGATCGGATATATCCGGGTGCACCCTGGATATAATCGGATACGGATACATCCGGACGCGTCCTGGATGGGACAGGATACATCAAGACACGTCCTGGATATGATCGGATACATCCGGACGCGTCCTGGATATGATCGGATACATCCAGGCGCGTTTTG
>NW_026267506.1:217206-218267 GCF_000697945.3 Frankliniella occidentalis
ATTTGAATCGGACACATCCGGAAGCGTCCTAGATAGGACAGGAAACATCCGGACGCGTCCTGGATAGGGCAGGATACACCTGGACGCGTCCTGGATAAGATCGGATACATCATGATGCGTCCTGGATATAATTGGATGCGGATACATCCGGGCGCGTCCTGGATGGGACAGGATACATCCGGACACGTCCTGGATATGATCGGATACATCCGGACGCGTCCTGGATAAGATCGGATACATCATGATGCGTCCTGGATATAATTGGATGCGGATACATCCAAACGCGTCCGGGATGGGATATGGTACATCCGGACACGTCCTGGATATGATCGGTTACATCCGGACACGTCCTGGATATGATCGGATACATCCGGATGCGTCCTGGATATGATCTGATGCGGATACATCCTGACGCGTCCTGGGTAGGACATGGTACATCCGGACACGTCCTGGTTATGATCGGATACATCCGGACGCGTTCTGGATGAGATCGGATACATCCAGACGCGTTCTGGATATGATTTGATACTGATACATCGCGGACGCGGCCTGGATAAGACTGATACATCCGGACGCGTCCTGGATGCGACAGGATACATCTGGACGCGTCTTGGATAAGATCGGATACATCCGGATGCGTCCTGGATGTGATCGGAAACGGATACATCCGGACGCGTCCTCGATTAGGGAGGATACATCCCGCTGCATCCTGGATATGATCGGACACATCCGGACTCGTCGTGGACGTGACCAGACACACTGAGACACGTGCTGTATACGCTTGGTTAGTTCTGGACGGATGCGTCCTAGGGATACTCTCGGATACATTCGGACGCGTCGTGGATACGACCGATTAAGATGCACAGCGGTTGGCCCCTATACACTTGATGGTTTTCGGATGGGTGTGGATACTGCGAGGACGCGGCTCATCTGGATGAGATTCGGACAGTCAGTATGTCGGACGTGCTCTGGAAAGGCTGAGGATAGCTGACAGACCTGGGACTGACAGGGATACGTCCTGGATAGGATAGGTCTGGATGAGATTCAGACACGCATGATCG
>NW_026267507.1:0-923 GCF_000697945.3 Frankliniella occidentalis
CGGCGCCTGTGGTTGTGTGCATAGGCAACCCTACGCGTTAGGTGTAGTAGGGCTTGCCTGCCGGTCAGGCGCTGAGTTGCGTACGTGAGCTCGCTCACTCCCATCTCATAGTGGGAGGAGGAGGGGGGGAGGGAAGCTCCGCTCACTGGACTCCTGATTGATCTTGAGCAGAAACTTCCCTGCCCTGCCATCGTAGTAGCGCTGCAAACATTTTTCGCCGCTTTCTTTTCTTCTTTCCCAGAGGTATTAATAACGTCTTATTCTGCTATGCCCATCTTTGCACATCTCATTTCCTGGCACCACCACGGCACACTGAAGTGAGTAAAGTATCTTTAGGCATCTGTGGTATCGGCCGGTGTCGTCAGTAGAGAGGTTAAACGTTGTTCTCTTTAATTCCGTTACAGAAACATGGTTTGGCTGTGCGGTTGTTTTATAGAGAAACGAGTTAAATTTACTTGCTCTGGCGTTCCAGCCTGGTTCAAAGACATGTCTGGTGGGGACCTCTTTATGATGAAGAATAATGCTGTCAGTCGATTTGAAATTGCTGTCGTGTTTGGAACTGGAAGTGAGTGCATTGAGAACTATTGTCTACAGCATTGTAGATAGGTTTTTTTTTAACTCTCCAGTATAGATTTGGAAAACGGCAAAGGACAGTTTCATTGAAAAACATTTATCCTTAATTAGTGTCTTGTTCCACTCCAGTTTCAATGCAGTCTCTGTCTTAGGTACCAAGCGAGAGGCCAGTGACAAAGCCAACAACTACCTTAGTCGAGTGGGGAGAATCCATGGCACGGAAGGCTCTACTGTTGTTGAATTTGAATGCACTCAAGAGACTGGATGTAAGTTCTTATTTTTAATCATTTACTGGTTATTAATCAAGATTGGTGTGCTTGTGTTAATTTGATGTGTTCATTTTTCTTTCA
>NW_026267507.1:2130-2677 GCF_000697945.3 Frankliniella occidentalis
ATAAAATAAAAATAAGGATTCTTCTGTGCATTGTACACCTGCTCTTTAGAGAGCACCAATAGACTCAGCACGACAACCAGACTCTCTTGGTTTTCCCATGAGAGCTGTGGGTCCAATCGTTAAATGTGGATTGCCAAGTCTCAGGCCAGTGAACTTCATTTGCTCTAAAAATAGTTGCTGGTGGTCACTTAAATAGTCCTTGATGTCATCTTCAAGTTTTGGAAGAGCTATTTTTCTCTGCATTGCCTTGCATATTTGATGGGCAACTCCATTGCTACTCTTTACTGCTTGCTTGATCTCAGCATTAAAGGCTCCAAAAATAAAAGCTGAATGGCTCCAAGGCTGCCCAAAATCTTTCACACTTTGTTGTAAATGTGAAAGTAAATGTACACTTATAGTGACATGCTGCCAACCATAGAGATTGTCAATTTCTGAAACAAACCTCTTAATGTATCGACCAGAACATATAAGCTCACTTTGTGCAACTGAGTTCTGCATTACAAGGACTATGCTATGAACAAGAAGAGCCCAATGATTGAGATATCTA
>NW_026267507.1:3287-4112 GCF_000697945.3 Frankliniella occidentalis
TCATGAGTCCTTAATGGGTATTCTCCATTTCGAATGGAGTAGGATCTTATGTGTCCTCTTTGATGTTGCACTCGAATGCCAGGATGGATACAAAGACCACACCCATACCTCCCTGGAAGTAAAAAAGCAATATAAAAACTTATGTTTCCTTCACAAGCTGTATAAATAAATAAAGAACAATGATGTACTCAGAAAAGAGCTAATGACTTCCTGATCTTGATTTGTCTTTTTAATTATTTTTTTGATTTAAAACGAAGTCCGAATTTAAATTATTTACTTACCATTGAACTGTGTAGAATTGCCGAGAATTCCTCAGCATGGGTCTTGCTATAGTGTCAGAAACACACATAAGTGCCTGCACATTCACATGGGACCTGATACCATTTCTGAGGAATGTAATTCCTCTCTCTTGAAGTTCTATGCATTCCGCAACAAATGGCTTCAGGTACTCATTACATAGCGGCTTTTTTAAACCAAGCCACAAGCTGGTCATCAAAATATGTTTCCTCCGAAGATGCACGGGCATTTCGTTTAAACAAACTAATACAGGCCAAGCAGAGCGCTTAGAGGTAGATGCAACCTGAAACAAAGTGATTAAATTAACACCATAAATACATTGTACAGTATAAGCAAATATTATAGTTAGACATTAACATTACCTGGAGGCCATCAACAAAAAAGTTGAAAGTCAGTTCACCATAATTAGCTTTGTATAAAATTGCCCATCGTAGATGTCCTCATAGTTATGTTCATTCATTTTTTCACGTTCTGTGACATTGATCAATCTGAGTACTGTTCAAGCAGAAATGTTAGTTGATCACGAAG
>NW_026267507.1:5037-5766 GCF_000697945.3 Frankliniella occidentalis
TTACATGGCAGAATCAAATTCAGCATTTTCTTCAAATATAATTGAAGGTTCTGGAGGATTCTGGTAGCAAAAATAATATACGTAAGAATTTATTCCGGAACAAACTGGTTTATGAGAAGAAATAAATAAGACGGATAACAGCAGGAAAAATAACATTACCTTCACCGTCACAGGAGGTATAGGGCATGACTCTGTACTCTGACCAACTTTGATTCTACGTGCATTGTGTGTGTTGCTGTCAGGAAAAGGTTATTGAAATATATTACGAGCACAGCAACACAACATTTTTATACGCCAGCAGGGGAGAAGAAGTGGGAACTAAATGACAAGCAGAACAAGAATTTTCCGATTAACTAACCAATTTGAATCTCGTAACGAACGAGGCGAATAAGATGAGGTCCCACAGCTTTTGTTGAGCCTGTTGTGAAACGTACTTGTAGGCATAGGCAAGCCCATCTTGGCCCACTTCATGTAAGGCCCCCTGGGACCCCTTTTCGCCTTCTTTGAGGGAGTTGCACATTGTAGATTGTCACTATTTTCGTCAGTTTTTGTAGAAGTAGCTCTTTTCATGATGGGATTCAAATGCAACACAAGCACACACACATGGCTAGCACGCTTGCTCGTCCAAACACTCCTATTTTTCGCAGACAGCTCTGCAGACAGCATGAATATTTAATTGTTTTGAACTAGCGAGGACCACCAACACCAGGAAAACTTTTACCATCGGGG
>NW_026267507.1:6400-6745 GCF_000697945.3 Frankliniella occidentalis
CATCACATGGCCTCCTGGATAAAGCATCTGTATGCCCTATGCTTGTGCCTTTCACATGCACCACCTGGAATTTGTATGGGGCTAATCTCTCAAGCAAACGTGCAAGCTTACCTGTAGGATTCTTGAAATTCCTTAACCATTGCAAGGCTGCATGGTCTGTTTTAACCACGAATGGTGCACCTGCCAGGTAATGATGGAATGCTTTTATTGACTCAACAAGTGCTAGTAGCTCCCTGTGTGTTGCGCAGTAGTTTCTCTAGGCAGGGTTAAGAGTTTTGGACCAATAGGCTATTGTGACTTCTTCCCCATGCTGTTGTTGGCTTAGGACACAACCAAGGCCAAACA
>NW_026267507.1:8795-10770 GCF_000697945.3 Frankliniella occidentalis
CTGTATCATTATGCTGTTTAGGTGAAAGTAGGGAAGAAGCTCTGCATTCCAAAGAGCTTATGGTTAGAGGCGAAGGCGACAAGAAGTCCTACGGCCATGACAATGGTTCTTGTTCGATCGTCCCTGTCAAAAAGAAGACTGATACGATCTAGCTATGCTGGCCAAAAGCGTAAAAGGGGTGACAAGGTGGAGAGAAAGCCAGGACTCAAAAAATATCAGTGCATGCGAGACATCCAAGGTATTCCTTTAGTTCAACATTACTGATTTCCACCACTAAGTTTCTGAAGGGAGTGATTTTTAGCATGAAGTCTCTAACCCTTAACTAATTGTCTCCAGATTTTGTGAGATCCCGCTTTCCAAATGTTTCCCAATCAACTTTTGGAGCGGCAGTTTATTCTTGCCTGGGGACCAAGGCAGAGAGGAGGGTTGAACCTGAGGTAAGCCTAGTCTGCTGTTTCAGTCACTTTTTTTAGTCATTTTGCACTTGCTAAAGCTCAAAATACTAATACTAGTTTTGTTTCTATTTTACAGTATATGGATCTCAGTGATGAAGAGCAGGAGGAATTTATGGACCACAATTAGGTATCTTTCTTTCTTTTAATGGAAAGAAATTTTCTACCTTCGTGGAGTTTTGGACACAACATCTTTATGTTGCTACACTGTTAAAAGAAATACCGTTTTTCGGTCCATTTTCGCCCCGAAACTGAGGTTGAACAAAAACGGACAAAAAAATGCACCGAAAATGTTCCGTACTGGCTATAAGTGCTGTATCCGAAAATCGGTACCTTTCTTTCACCGAATTTCGGTTCTTTTCTCGCCAGTTTTGTTCTACGCATCCTACCTTGTTCCTGATTCTCTCGACACCCGAACGACCTCCACACGCCGCTACACGCTTACTGAAGCGGGGAGTATTGACCCAAGATCATACGGAGCCGGAGTACTCCCGGCGCGACGCACCCTAGCGGCGCAGTCCCGCACTAACTAGCTAGCTATTCGCAGCCGCAGCAGGGGAGCAGGGACCACCCCGCCCCCGCCATTCCTCCTCTCCCCTCCCTTGATTCTGGGTTGTTGTTGTCGCACGATGTAAGGGTTTGTTGTTAGTTCATCACGAATGTGCTGACTTTTGAGTACTACTGAATGTTATTAAATATTTATTGAAAGCGTAAATACGTGGTGTCATCTCCCTGTGCGTTGGGTGCAGCCGTGCTGTGCAAAGTTTCTAAAGGTGAGCGAACCTAACCTACCGTTAAGCATGGTATTTCTTCAAAAATGTTTTATTGCTATGCTTGTGACTGCCTCCGCCGTTTGCACAATGAAAGTTCCTTGATTGTATGAAAGACGAAAGATGCCCCAATGAAGTGACAATGTCAAGCTTTTAATTGCATCCTCTGCTTTTCTGATTGATTGACTTCTGGTTGATTGATAGTGTTGAGAGCTGCTACTATTTTGGATTGACATTGATGTTGTGATGATTTCTGTTTCAGGTATGAGTGTCCCTCTTACGACCCAGCATGTAATGGATCGTCAGCCTATGCAGGGATCGCAGCTCAGTAGCAGCTGGAGTCCTGGACGTGGGAGGAATAAATGCCATAGGTGACAACGAGACGACCAGGATCAGCCCCCGTCACTTGCAGTTGGCCATCTGAATGTAAGGTTTGCCATTGAAGTACACTCAGAGGATCTAAGTCCCTTTTGATTTGAGTGGCAGTATCAATAGTTGCTGTTCCTACTACTTTCATGAGCTGCTGAGTACTACAACTACGTTCGTCCATTGACTTTGATTAATCATACTACAAATGCTTCGAATTGGGTCCTCCACTCTTTTTATTCTGTTGTATGTTTTCTACAGATCTTTTAGTCATTTGTGCTGTTAGAGATAGTGCAGATTCAAATCTTGTAATGAATCTGTTGCACATATATTAAAAGAGATCCATATTTGCTTATCTGTTACTGAAAAAGTTGAAGTGTAACAATC
>NW_026267507.1:11410-11832 GCF_000697945.3 Frankliniella occidentalis
AAGGTATTCAAAAACTTACTTCTGTCATCAATTGACTTATCAAGAGAAGATATTAGATTTATAATTAATACAGTATCAAATACGCTCGCTGTCTTAGGTTTTGACTTCAAACGTTTACTAATGTAACAGAACAAATAATATTCTTAGAACTGCGCTCAAATGATAAAACTTGTAAGAGGAAAACAGAGAAAGAATGATTTGATGCACACAAAATCAACGCTGAAACTACTTTTTGAGTCTAACAAAGTAGTTTCAACCACAAGAGTGTTTGCGAGAACAAAGCTTCGGATCAGAGGACTTTCTCATGACCAAACCAAAACGTAAATTAAATACAATACAACTTTCAATTAAATGTGATGTAAGCACCTGACAGAAGGAGGTAAGAAACTAACAGAAGTGGCAATCAGCATAGAAATCCAGTC
>NW_026267507.1:11882-12547 GCF_000697945.3 Frankliniella occidentalis
ATATAGCTAGTTTTAGCCTCTTTGTTTCGCTTCTTTCGTGAAGTCTCCAGGTATGGGGCCATTACTGTTACACTCCGCTTATACGATGCCCAATCAATGACCATCGCCTGCTGAGCCTCAGCTTCACTAAGTGCAGCAGTTGCTGGTTTGGGAGACTTTCTTGAACCAGGATTGTTTATTCGGTTTCTCGATCTAACTAGTTTCTTATACAAAGCCGCCTGAAAAAATTGTGTCATGAATGAGAAAAATTAAGATAAAATTGATTCAATTTGTAGAAAAGACAGAATTTTAGAGATTTAAAAAATACTTACACCATTGGGATCCAACTTCTTCTTCATTGGGGAGTATTTGGCTCTTATTCTGACTGCTGCTTTTTTCAGATGCATGTTGGTAGCTTTACCCTCATTAATGCATCTGTGAACAACAGCCCTGCAAATGGCACTTCTGTGCCTGGCATCTAACATTTTTGTCTCCAGAGCAGCATTGACGTAGTCAGGTAGTACAGCTGGCATCGGAATGTCGTCAGAAGAAATCTATGTAAAATACAAGACATCACATAAGTCAGTGAACCTTTCATCATTGAGAAGGTCATAACAAATTTGAATAATAACCTCCTCTTCAGCATTATTAAGAAAACTTTCAAGTGAATTTTCTGGTGTCCTTAG
>NW_026267507.1:12743-16946 GCF_000697945.3 Frankliniella occidentalis
GGGGCCCAGAATGCAAGCAGACACGAACAATATTGGTAACTTATTTGCAACTCCAAATGTCAGGTGGAACACCCAGTATGTAGCCAGAAGGAGCAGAATTGCCTCAATGGAATCTTCAGTGTCGAAGATTGCCTCAGAGTCTGAATAAGCAAAAAAACTGCAGATGCCCAATGGATTGCCAATGGCTGAGAGTCTTGCAGGATCCCTGGCATTAGGCCTGGCTTCTGCAATAGGAGTATTTTCCTGAAAATTTTTGAAACTTTCAATAAAATCCCCAAGCATTAAATATAAGTTACACTTAATACTCGAACTAACCGGGAATACTTCAAGAACTCTACAGGATCTATTTTCTAGTGCGTTCTTGGCCTTTCCTTTCTGAAATAGAGGTATTCTGTGGATATGCTCCAGTACCATTGTAGTCTGGTGTTCTAAAAAAAGTGAAAGACCAATTAATTAAAACCAGCTGATTGAAACTAAAAAGGCAGAGCTAGTTTGGCTGATACATACCAACTGATAGGCCGTCTACAATGTTGTAAATTGATTGCTCTTTTAAAAACTTAGTAATATACGGAAGCTTCATCAACCAATTAGCTTTCATTGTGGATACCGAAACTTTAACATCATCCATCTCAGAAAATTCAAGTGACAACTAATCGTGAGAAAAATTGACATACATTTCAGTTATGTATTTAAAGAAGAAGAAGAAGAAACACAAGATACAACTGTGATGGTGAACTTATTTACCAATTCAGGGATAGTCAGTGCAGGGTATCTGATCAGCAAATCGAGTGACTTGCTTTTCTTCGCCTCTTTGTTTCTTAGCTTTCGCGAAGCTTCCAGGTATGTCGCCATTACAGTGACACTCCGCCTATTTGATGCCCAATCATTTACCATTGCTTGCTGTGCCTCATTCTCACTGAGTGCAGCAGTTACTTGTTTCGGACCAGAACGTTTAGAAGTAGGATATGGATTTTTGATTCTGTCTCTAGTTCTGACAAGTTTCTTGTACAAAGCAGACTGAAAAAATGTGAAATAAAATCAATTAGAGATTTGAGTAGATTTTTTCCTATTAACTATACAGAGTATGTTATTTAATACTTAAAAGTACTTACACAATCAGGATCCATTCTCTTTTTCATTGGAGAATATTTCTTTACTATTTTGAGTGCTGCTTTCCTTAAATGTTTGTTAGTATCTTTTTTCTCATCAATACATTTGTGAACTACAGCTCGAACAATGCTACTTTTGTGCCTGGCTTCGAGCAACTTATCCTTCAGAGCATCATTCACATAATCAGGCAGCACAGATGGCATTGGAATGTCATCAGATGTAATCTATTTAAAACAAAAGGTAATGCACGTAAGTCACAATATGTATCCTTTAATTCAGAGAAAGTAAAGCCATTTAGCTAACTTGCATAATTACCTCCTCTTCAGAGTTGTTTACAAAACTTTCCAGTGAATTAAGTTGTGGATTCAAAATAATGACCTGGGTTTCTCCAGATATACGTGGCTGTTAATAAGAAAACAGAAGACTATTTAACTCAGGAAATTTCAACTTATCATATCGAGCTGGGAAAAGTTAAGAGTATCACAACTTACGCCATCAACTTGATTAGAAGAACCAGAATTTGCCTGCATATCGCTTGAATGTGGAACAACAATTGGTGGTCGAAGCTTTAAGAAACAGAAATTTTTAAAAATAGTTCATATTAGAGGATAGCTGGAATAAATAGTGGTTTCTGACATCTCTTATTACTAATAAATTTATTTACCTGATGAGAAGTAGGAGCATTTTTACTAGGTGTGATTTGAACAATCATTTGAACACTACTATCAGATCCCACTTGAATGCTCTGTGTCACAGGCACAGAAAAATTTCTGTAACATTAAACAAAACCATGAAGACAAATGCAACAATAAAAAAAAAATAGTACTAAAATGTCAACTTACTGTACAGCAGATTCATGAACCTTTACATGAGCTGGTGGGGGACACTGGCAATAAGTGCAAGCAGCTTGACCTGTTGAGGCATCATACGTGTACTGCTCGCAGTCACATTTTGTACATTTCCCCCTTAGAATATCCCTTGGATCCAAGTGACTTTTTTCCGAGTGCATTGTTACAACTGAAACAGAATTTCAAAAAAATTAATAAGACTAAAAATAACATGAAAATTTTAAGGCACAGGATAATAAGTAATAGCACAAATGTCAACAAAATAATTGAAAAGTAAAGCTGAAAATGCCGTGTTAGTTTTGCTTAACTACAACCCAAACACAAAAACATTACTCAAACCCGATGGAACCCAATATATACATCTATTCATAGGCATTCAGAGCATAAGTTTATAGTTTTAAACAAAACTTACTTCAGAAGCTGCCTTTAATACTGTACGTGGTCACGATCCATTGCTTTCCAATCATTTCGTGGGAGTGAAAGACCGAATGACCAAGAATGTCACAAGGCTTTAATGCGATCAAATCTTCTGTCAACTCGATTTCAAAGGCATTCATATGAGAATTAAAACAAGATGAGTTCGCCTTCTGACAGATGAAAATCAGTTCAGGCCAAACAATTAAATGTTTGACAAGAGCAAATGATGGCAGAAAATCTTTGCATTCAAATGCCAAGAAGCAACGATCTGAAATCACTGTCAGGCCATTGTGGGTCACCCAATTCGATTCAACAACATACTCTGAGCCAGCCAAGAGGTGTTTGTATGATCTATCTTCTAGTTTCTTCTTTGAGGTTGGTCCATACTTTGTTGCTGGTATTAAACTTCCAGATAGTGTGACAGCCTGGTCCAGAGCATAAGACATAGCGAGTGATGATTCAATATTAATGTAGTTGCCAAGAGAGTAAGCTTTTCTTTAACACTGGCGGTGAAATGCCTCCATTCTCATACAGTTGTAGAGGGTCAAGGCTCCGTTTTCTAAAAGAAGCCGAGGATAATGCACCAAAAAATGTTGTTTAGGAATTAATTCTCGATATAACTTTTGAAAACCAGACAGATATAGTTCAATGACATCAGAGAGTTCATCTATTTCATGGCGATGAATTTCAGGAGAATAAACCATTTTACAAATTTGAATCAACAGCAAAAAATTTTCCCAGTGCAGATCATCATCTGGAACGTGAGGACCCAAAATCAAAGGTATTGTCATTGCTAGTTGGCACATTTGAGATGAATTCTGGTGCAGCTTGCTCTCCTTACCTTCAACATGACTTTTTCTAATTAAAGATGATTTGCTTGAAATTTCTGAGTATTCATAGTCAAAGTCTGCAAGGACCTCATTCAACCAATCAAGAGTCATAATAGGTTTCTCACCAGACATTAAGTGGGAGAAAAGATATCGTACTTGAACATTTAAGCAGCCCTCGTTCAAGTCATGCATGGTTTCCGCTACTACGGATCCTATTACTTTAAAAGTTTGTAGTTCATTCAAACTGCAACCACGGTTAACTCCAAATTTAGTGCTCAATTCTTCTCTTTTCTT
Source organism: Frankliniella occidentalis (assembly GCF_000697945.3). Classification (NCBI taxonomy): domain Eukaryota; kingdom Metazoa; phylum Arthropoda; class Insecta; order Thysanoptera; family Thripidae; genus Frankliniella; species Frankliniella occidentalis. The sequence goes on from NW_026267507.1 coordinate 16,243, forward strand.
CTTTGATGACGCTGCTGACATCTCTGCCACCTGCTTATCATATTGTTCGGATGTTCTTAACAAGTCTTTTTTCTCTCTTGTCATTGTGTGGAGCTGGTCTTGATCTACCATGCAATGGTGGCAAGTATGGTTTGCTGTAAACCCTTCTTTGAATCCACAGATACAATGAGTACCTAGGTTGTCCCCATTAACTGATATTGATGATCCATGTATGATTAGTCCACTTTTAAGACGAATGCCTTTCTCCAATTTTTTAAGATCATTAAGAATCGGTTGCATAACAATATCAATCCCAACGTCCTTGATCGTGTTGGCATTGCACAATGCGACAAGACAAATAAAATCTAAATTAGAACGATAACGGGAATGAATGTTTTCAAAAGTCAGATGAAAGCACCAATTTTGTGCACACCAGCTTTGGTGGCGATGGCATCACAAGGATCGAACTCATCATAATACAATTGTATCCTTAAAGCTCTTGGAAACTTCTTGAAAAATTTGCTCTTCTTAAAACGTTCACCCTTTGTGAAAGAATCTAATACATCTTCATTTGGGTCAAATAAGGAAGGATCTGTCACCTTTTCAAAGTCAGGGTGTGTAACAAGCTTCTCAATATAAGAAATTATAGGGTTGTACAGTACACTATTTTCAATAAACATATTTTTTATTAAACCAGTTTTACGTTTCCTCTTCCTCCTCATTTG
>NW_026267507.1:17667-18890 GCF_000697945.3 Frankliniella occidentalis
GGACTCTCTTGGCCGGGGGCTCTTCCAACTGGAGGCTCAGACCCCTATTGAGGGTCTTCAGGGCCTCGTTTGGGGTGGTGGTGGTGGTGATGGTGGGGACGAGTCTGCTGGTGCTCCAGACGATGATGGCATTGGTTTAGTGGAAACATAGTGCCATTTATAATAATGGCTCAGAATGGCAGAAACAGATTTGAATGGTCTTGAGCAAGCATTCTCACCTCCCAAAGGACAAGTGAGAATCAAACCTTTTTGTTTCGGATGATATGACTTGAGATGTGACCAATAGATTTCAACAGTAATACTGAGATTACATATAGGACAAAACATGATAGATCATGCTGAAACAAACATTAAATAAATTAGAGGTGATACTGGATTAAGTTCCGTGAGTAAGTCGCCTCCTGAGGCAGCGAATAAAACCGTGAGGGTTGTGAATGGCCAGCCAAGCTTGATGAGACAATTAGCCTTGAGGACTGCAAAGTTTAGGCGCCTTGTGAGACGGCTCACTCCCGAAACAAAATCCAGCACGGACAGTTAGTGCAACTACAACCCCCCGTCGAAAAACCAACAACAAACAGAATTATTTTATCTAACCGTGCCATATAAAACAAAAGCTAAGAGGGAGGGGAATTGACCATTCTAACCTCAACTAACTACCAGACAGGACGACGACTTCGTGCATTTGACATTAACAGGCACAACCCAGCTGTAACAACCGAACTGTAAACATGACATAACCGAACAATCATTCATACTTACAAACAATAGTCCTTTAGATAAACACCTCGCTAGGTAAAATAGGCACTTAGGCTAGCTACTCGGCCGCGAAGAAACCACCAAAAGATTCACAGGGATGCCTGCACAGAAGAAAACAACGCAATAAAAACTGTCAGCCTGCCAAATACTCAAAAGTGGAAGGTTGTTTTTGAAATAATTAACGAATGGTAGTACAGCAAAATGTTGCATCGAAGTCAAGCATTCCTGTTCCACGAATCTCACCGTCTGGTGTGCGCGGTTGCCGGCCGAACAAAGCTTCGTCGCGCGTGCAGCGCCACCTAGCGGCCCAAACCGAAAACCGGACAAAAAGTTTCCCGTTTTTGACACCCGCGCGCTGGTAGAGAAAACGGGATGGGGTATCGCCGTTTTGCGGAGCGGAACTGAACCGATTTTGTTTAACACCGTTTTTCGGTGCGATTCCTTTTTCGGACGCTGTTTTCGGAGTC
>NW_026267507.1:23815-24186 GCF_000697945.3 Frankliniella occidentalis
TCTTCCATGGGCACGTATTGAAACTCCATGGTGTTGATCTCCATGGAACACTACTAAGCCCATGGACAACTTTACCATGGTAAAGCAAAGAGCAGAGTCGGTTGCCTAAGTCAAAGTCAGTCTTACAGATGATTGCGAAGCATATTTACGGGGTGTCAGAACTTAGGCGGAGCCGAATCCGCTGTCTGTTTCAACGTAGCTATGGTCGTTTACGAGATACCAGGAAAAAGTGCTCAAATTTGTATGAGATCAAAATGGCCCTACTAAAATTCGACCGAGGTGCTAGCTGCCAAGTTTTCGACCGATATTCAATTTAACACAGATTTTACAGCATTCTTAACTTTCATGGGAATTTGTTTTTCCATGGAGTT
>NW_026267507.1:27650-29393 GCF_000697945.3 Frankliniella occidentalis
GATCAAAAACAAATAGACCCAATGAAAACAAATGATATGAATTAACTAAACTACTCAAAACTGATTCAAACAATAAAATGTCACTGCAACCACACAACCACTCACCAGTATTCAAGTTGAAAGCATTAAAGAGTTTGCTGTCTCTGGTTGCCTCCCAGACCCCCATTGTAAACTATTGAGTCTCTTCCTGCTACCACAAGACACAAGGCTGCCTGGACTACATTGAAACTTAGACTTGTCCTTAATTCTCTAGATTCAATGTTCACTTGTTTCTGTTTGCAAGGCAAGATAAAATATTAAAGCCCTCGGCGTGAGTCTACTGTCAACTTCAGATTCACTTCAAACAAGCAATAAAACCGAATCAACCTAATCATAGTTTGGAACTTTCTTGACGACGCCATATTTGTTTTGTTTGATTCATTCACACTGACCTGCGTTCTGTCTTTACCGTACTGTTGGCAGATTGTAGCTTTTAGGGAGACATGCAGACGGCAGCGCCATCTCTAGCCCCCCGCGGCAGACAGCTACTCGTGCAGGAGAGGCTGCCTACCTCCATGCGCGAGGGTCGGCGCGGGTGGCCTACCCGTCAGGCGCTCCCCGTTACAACCGTAACAAGATACAGTCCTGCCACCCTCCCACTCCCCACCACCGTCTCATCCCAGCAGTTTCGTCGTCTGCTGCTTGCAGTCCTGTTCCACCTAAAAAGTGAGATTAGAAATCTTTCAGTCTAGTGGATCAAAGCAGGTGGGAGGAGGGAAGTCTCTGCACGTCCAGGATGCCGTCGGCTGTAGACCTTCAGGCACTCAACTGTGCCAGGAGCAGGCTGTTACATCACGAGGGTGCATCGATGTGACGGCGAGCCCCCCGCCTCTCACCCCTTGCCCCCGTGGTCCGTGGCGCTATCGGTCAGAGCTGCCAAGGTGCCGGCGGCGTCTATGTAGCCGGGGACCCTGTCGGTGGCGCCGCTGTCGCCCGTTGTTCGTGTGTCCATGTCGCCACATGCGAGCTTCCAGCCCCGCGTACTCGTCGCGGTGCACGTGCACGCCGCCGCGGCGTGCGCGCCGCGTACACCGTCCACCGTCAAGCCGCGCAGCATGTCGACCTCCACCATGGAGGCCGTCAGCGGCCACGGACACAGTGGCGACGGTGACTGCCGGCTGCGTGACCACCTACTTTACCTGGACAGCTTCGCCATCGAGCTCTTGCCGTCTCTAGAGGCTACTCGGCACAGCGGTAGCGGCAGCAGCCGCCGAGGATCGCGACGAGCACGTACCTGATGGTGTAGCTGAACAGGTAGTAGGCCGCGTGGATTGTACCGCACCTCGTCGGGCACGTCACGGTGGCAGAGACTGCTGCCGAAGATTACCTAAATGGCCTGGCCCTGACGCTTCCTCACTCGCCGTCACTCACACTCGCCTCACACGCCGTCACAGTTATAACTGGATATCTTCCAGCGCGTCAGCGACTCGCGGCACTTCACCGAGCGCGCCCCTTGTGCGCTGCGCCAGCGTGCTCAGGGTGAGGCCATGCCGGCCGTCACCGAGTCCGTACCGTAGCCGCTGACGGCCATCATAGGCGGGAGCGGCATGCTGCTCGGCTCGACGTCGACGGCGGTGCACGGGGCTTAGCTCGCGTGCGGCGACATGCGCGCACTGGCGCGCACGCACCACGGGCGGCAGCGGCGCCACCGCCGTCAACGACGACGTACGTCCCCGGCTACATAGACGCCGCCGGCACCCTCGC
>NW_026267507.1:29443-30137 GCF_000697945.3 Frankliniella occidentalis
AGTAAGTAAAATGGAACTACATAAATGTGTTCCTTTATTGCAAGATCTGATATCTGAAGCATTAAGGCAGTTGGATATATTTATAACATGGAAACTAGTTATTAGGGTGCGGTGTTACACTTATTTTTGTTAAGACTTTATTACATTGAGGATCTTAACATTTTGACATGCAAGTGTAAAATTAAAGAAATTTGTTAATTATAATGCAAAATGCAGCTCATGAATACATAGAACTGATGATTATTCCACTACATATACATATTTGATGTGAGTATTTGGAGTCTGTATTCTTCAGTCAACTAAAACGAATAGGTGTTACAATGTCGGTTAAATAATATTTTCTATCAAATTTTCCTCATAAATCAGAAATGGTGAATGCAAATATGTCAAGCAGAATGTTCGCAGCTAATGCGAACGTTGTTTTGAAATTTTGCCACTTTTAGAACTTTAACACCTGAAACAGAAAAAAACATATTTGATTGAAACAAAAGTCAAAGTAATCTGGTCAGCATATGCAAGCATTAGTTGGAAGTTATGCTTTACTTGAGTGTGTCATTTCATTTAGTGTATATTTTTTCTCAAAGCAATGGCCTGTAGATGTTGACAGTGTTCCATTATGTTAAATACTTGACGGAGGGCTTATACAGCTCTTTCAAGAGTGACAAGTTTGCAAGGTATGCTGCTTGTGCCTTTC
>NW_026267507.1:34628-36288 GCF_000697945.3 Frankliniella occidentalis
TGATGAACAACGGTATTCTTCTTGTTCAGCCGAAATTTTTTAATTGTTACAGTAATTGACGAGGAAAGAATGAATCAGTGCAGTCTGAAGGAGACTGCCATGAAGAGATCTTCATCTTCGTTGTCAGACTGTTCAATTGCATCACCCAGCAAAATGTCATCCAGTGAATGATTGATATTGTATTTTTTTTCAATTTTCTGGCCATTTGGCCATTGGTGGCGGTTATTGTGCTTTTGAGTTTGAAATAAAGACTAAGAAAGCATAGTTTAACTGTTTATTATGAAATTACCATACTTTCACATTTTTTATATTTTAACTGTTGATATTTTAACACCAAATAGACATGCATACAAAACAGAACAATACATTCCAGTAAAGCTGGATTGCAAAAGAATGGGGTTATGAAACGGAAATTGCTATAGGTCAACATGACGACTTCCGTTTTCTTGTCCCTTTTATTCTTTAGCATTTCAGCTTTATTGGAATGTTTAATACAAGCTTTCAAGTTCATCTTTATCACTAGCCCGTTTAATCGTCGAGTCGGCGAAGCCGCCAAATCTTGTCGATTCTACCTAGTTTTAATAGATATGGTCTCAAATTATTTTGTGAAGTATCTAAATTTTTACAGTGGGAAAGGCCAATGTAGGGGAGGGCTTACTGGGTAACCCACTACATTGTGCATAGTCTGGCTGTTCAACTTGCATTATTTTTGTTTTCAGCCGCTCAGGCTCAGAGGGTTGCGCCGTGGGAGGGAGCCCAGGCTCCTGCAACACTACCTGCTCGACGGGGGCCGGGCCGTCCCCCAGGACGAAGGTCAAATGGTGTCAGCTTGTTGGCTGCTATGGCAGGTCCTACCGGACCCTCTACAGCTCCAGTTCCGCTCGCGTTAGCTGGCCCGCACTCTCAAGCGCCTCTCCCTTTTGCTGGCCCGCAAGCTCAGGCACCACTCGCAGAGGCTGGCCCTTCTCGAGCCCCTGGAGCTCCCTCTGCTACCTCAACATGTATGGTGTGCCGGTGCCCCAGGGGTGAATTGGGCATTATTACGAAGTGTCGGCACCTGCTGTGCATTCAATGCAAAAATGCATTGCTGAGAAGAGGGGGGGGGGGTCGGGCAGTGCCCCAATGGTTACTGCCACGTTATGTTTCAAGAGTCAAATTTCTTGCTGTTCCGTGCATAAGTACACATGTGCAGTATTCTGATGTCTTTTTTGGCTGAGCGATTAGCGGAGCCCATTACTCCACTGACCGGAAAAGTTTCATTCTGTTTGTTTGTCTGTTTGTTTGTCTGTTTGTTTGTCTGTTTGTCCGTCTGTCCGCACGATAACTCGAGAAAGAATTGAGATAGCGACCTGGGATTTTCAGGATCGTTTTGTACCATAAAAAGACAGATCGAGTTCGAAGATGAGCATTGTAGCTCAAAAATTGACTTTAAAAAAAATCAAAACCTACAAGTCGCAAAATATTATTTTTTTCCAATTATTTTGTTATGGGCTCCTAAGGGGTAACTCGTGGAAGTAGAACCCTACGGGCGAAAATTTCGTCCGTTTTGCTCTATCTTGTACCGTTTTGACGCTATAGCGCATTTCTTGGCGAAAACAACGTGAAAAAGACAAAATGGTCTATGAAATCGTAAAAAAAGGCTTCATGTCACAGAATTGTA
>NW_026267507.1:36338-37060 GCF_000697945.3 Frankliniella occidentalis
TGTATGCCAGGCGCGTCGCAGCGTAACAGTGTTTCGTGAGATATCGCGAAGCCTGTTACGCGAGACGTGGTCTGGCGTACATCTACCTTGTATGTCTGTGCTGAGTCAATGGTTCGTACTTGAGCGAGGAATCTCTTGATTATTTTCTTAAAAAGTTAATGGTCAAATTATATCCAAACATAAGTTTATGCTCATTAATATTCGTAAACCTTAGTCAGTGGCAACTTATTGGTCCTTAAAGAGTAAAGTTTTATTTGCCTGTTCCTAAACCATAATTCTGCTGAAAAGTGGATAAGTTATACCTTTGTGGATATGTTGTAAGAGTAACATCTGATTGCTAGTCAGTGAACAGATGGAGGCAGCTTAACAATTTTGTTACTTCTTTGTAAATTAATCATTTCATGGTTTTGCCTTCAGTAAGCCTGCTACCACCTTGATTGAAGTTGCCGAGGCTTGTCAGGCGTTGCTCAGACTACCAAATCCCCACAGCCCATTGAATGGGGATGCGGCGTACCTTATGCGTATGAACCCACAACTCTACGATGATACAGTAAAGTATTGGACAGCAGTTTTTGCTAAAGGTATATCGGTTTCCTTCAATTATCTTTTATAAGTTATGTTCCCCTTTTAATCTTAGTTTTTATTGACTGTATTTCTCTTTGTGTAGGTCCTTCCAAGCCAGATCACTTACGTAACACTGTACAGTTAGTTCAGGACAGGAA
>NW_026267507.1:37653-37943 GCF_000697945.3 Frankliniella occidentalis
CATTGTAGTCGTTTGATATCTCTGTCCAGTTTTTACGCTAACCTTAGGCCTCTTATTTCTATTTGGTTTTCTTTTTTGGCTGAGCGATTAGCGAAGCCTATTTCTCCGTCTGGTCGGAAAAAACTTTTTCTGTCTGTCCGTCTCTCTGTCTGTCTGTCTGTCTGTGTGTGTGTCTGTCCGCACGATAACTCGAGAACGAATTGAGCAAACGACTTGGGATTTTCAGGGTCGTTTTGTGTCATAAAAAGACAGATCGAGTTCGAAGATGAGCATTCTAGCTCAAAAATTGG
>NW_026267507.1:38256-38774 GCF_000697945.3 Frankliniella occidentalis
GATGTTAGCTTATGAATCAAATAACACATCTATAAAAAGATACATAAGACTAGCCCTAGAAGAAGTTAAATATACTTCCAGGCATACTCTGATTGACTCCGAACGTGTTCAAACAGTCTTTGCATGAAGTGTACACGTTTTATTAATGATGTCCCACCATTAAATAAGCCCACTCTTCTGCTTAGAAGAAAATTTTGAACCGACGGCATACTTCTCAGACAGAAGTGTACTTCTGAAAAAGTAAAAATATTTCTGTTTTGGCCAGTTTGGTAAGAAAAACTCCCTTTTGTTAGTAAACAGAACAAAACTTTAGCGCAAGAGGCTCTACTGTCACAAGTTACCCCTCAGGAGACCATCAAATGTTTTCTAAAATTAATATATTTATTTTTAAGCCACTTTCGTGGGTAAAACTCCCTCTAGCTCGTAAACGGTGAAAGATAGAGCCAAACGGACAAAATTTTCGCCCAAAGGGCTCTACTTTCACGATATACCCCTTAGGAGACCATCAAATGTTTTCT